>NC_135323.1:19125494-19156547 GCF_048772815.1 Callospermophilus lateralis
AACCGCATTTCTATATTCTAGCAACAAGCTAGAATCATTTTCGATTGTTCAGGAAAAGGAGATACTCAGAAATCAATCTATAAAATACCACAGGCTTATATTCTGGAAACCCCGAAACATCAATGAAAGCAATCAAAGACGAGGCATACCATGTTCATGGACTGGAAGACTTCATCATAGGAAAGATGTCATTCCTCTCCAAAGTGACATGCAGGGGTAACACAGCCCCTACCAAAATCCCAAGAAGACATTTGTAGATATAGACAAGCTTCTAGGCAGAAGAACTGGAACATCTAAAATAATATGGGGGGGGAAGAATAGGATAGAAGAAGTCGTGAGACTCACTTTTAAGACTTCCTGTAGAGTGAATCAGGGCAGTGTGGCACTGACAGAGAGACAGACACACAGATCAGTGGAAGAGAGGACCAAGTGGACTTTCCCAAAGGTGCAAAGCAGGTCAATGGAGGAAGGACAGCACTTCAGCAAATAATGCTGAAGCGTTTGGACATCTGCAGGTGAGCAATCAAAACTAGAAGAGAAGGGGGTCTTTTGTTTGTTTGGTTTTTGGTCCTGGGGATTGAACCCAGGGGCACTTAATCACTGAGCCACATCCCCAGCCCTTTTTATTTTCAATTTAGAGACAGGGTCTTGCTAAGTTGCTCAGGGCCTCAATAAGTTGCTGAAGCGAGAGATTTTGTTCCATTTCATCCACAATTCTATCCTGGCTCCTTCAATAGTCACTGACTGACACTTAATAAGTGCTCAGTAAATACTTGTTAAATAGCTATTTTTTTAACTACCACTTTTTTTGGCATTGTGTCCCATGCATGGTTCTAAATATTCGATTCAGTTGGTCTAAACCCAATGGGATGGGAGTTATTGTCATTCCCACCTGATAGAAGGGAACTCTGAAGCCCAGAGAGGTCATGTGACTTGCAGTGTCAATACAGGACACACCCGGTCTGACTGAATCCTCCCACTGATCCCTTGAGTGGGCACCTGGCCCCTCTCTACTAATGAAGAACCTCAAGTTCAAAGAGTTTGCATGGATCTCCACAGACAAGGGGGCCAGAGCCAAAGTATCAACAAGTAGCATCAAGAATCTGTCCTCCTGGCCTCACACCCAGTAATCCCAGCAACTCAGGAGGCTGAGGCAGGAGGATCACAAGTTTGAGGCCAGCCTCAGTAATTTAGTGAGGCCCTAAACGATTTAGAGAGACCCTGTCTTAAAATAAAAAGGCCTGGGGACATGGCTTGGTGGTTAAGCACCCCCTGGGTTAGATCCCCAGTACCAAAAACAAAACCAGAAAAGGATCTGCCGGGACCGAGGACCCCTGCCACTGTTTTCCAAAGCCTCGGGCGGGCAGGGTCTCAGGCCAAGGCGCAGAGCCACCGGGCCCTCTCCAGCATTTGCTCAGCGTCTGCTTGGCATCTGTGGCTTAAATACCAGGGCTCCCAGCGGGGCGCAGGGCACCGAGCCAGCTCATTTATTCATTAATTTGCTTTCCATATTTCCAAACAGAAAGCGCCTGCTCCAGGCAGATCAATGCTGCGCTCGGCGATTCATCTTCTTCCCCCGCATCCCGCGCTCCCGCTCCCCGGCGCTTCTCGCCCGGCTCCTCCTCATGGGCTCCTGCCCGCGGACGAATGGGATCCTCCGGGGCAGCCTCGCGCGTTAGCAGATTAGATCATCAATATCTGCGTCGGTCACTTGCACGAGCTTCTCGCTCCCTCCCGGCCTCCTCTGCACCCCGGTGCTGGAGGACTCGGTGGGGACGGGGTGGCCGCCTCCCAGATGCTGCTGGCTGCGAGCTCCGAGGCCTTGATTTCTTGGCCTGCGCGTCTGAAATCGGGTAGATGGCCCCGAGTCGCAGGAACCATTAAGAGAGGGGCTGAATCCCGACTTGCAGAGTCCACCCACAGCACTTGCCAGAGGGTTCTCTCCTTTTCCTAGGAAGAGAGAAAGGGAAAGTTTTCCTGAAATTCATTTCAGGGGAAGTTGAAAACTGAGCACTTACTCTTTGCCAACCGAGCAGCCTCCTCCGAGCCACAGGACTGCAGACCCAAGAGGTGGGGATGATCGTGAGAGCTTTCAGGGGACACTGAGGTTCTGAGATTTCCCTAAGGTTACAGGGAACTTGAACCCTAGAGACGGTGGGGGGGGGCAGGTATTTTGGGGGGTACTGGAGACTGAACCCAGGGACACTCGACCACTGAGCCCCAGCCCCAGCCCTATTGTGGATTTTATTTAGAGTCAGGGTCTCACTGAGTTGCTTAGTGCCCCACTTTTGCTGAGGCTGGCTTTGAACTCGCGATCCTCCGGCCTCAGCCTCCGGAGCCGCTGGGATGACAGGCGTGTGCCACGGCGCCTGCTGAGACTGCGTTCTTGACCTTGCCCTCTGTTAGATCCCAGAGAGGGAACAGGTAGAAAGACTGGAGTCAGGATTTACGGACCAAATGTTCATTTCTCCAAAAATTCATTCGCTGAATTCCCTGAACCCCCAATGTGATGGTATTTTATTGGTTTGAAGCATCGAGATACTAATTTTTTCCTTCTTAAAAATCACATGCATTGCCCAGAATTGCAGGATTGAGGTTGAGACCTGTGAGGTCTCTGGGAAGTGATTAGGACGAAGCCACAGGGTGGAGCCCCCGGATGGGCTCATGCCCTCGTAAGGAGAGGGACAGCCCAGAGAATTCTGGCCCGTGGGGGATCACGCCTCCCTTGCCCATGGACAACTCCCCGCACTCATCCGGGCAGGGAGAGAGTCGAACGTATTTCCTGTCGAGTTCCAAGGTCTGACTTTACCTCTCAAGGAGCAGATGATAAATCCTGAAGGCTGTAAGGGCCACACCGTCTCTGTCATGCCACTTAACTCTGCCCCTGTGGCACAAAGGTGGCCGTGGACTCTAGGGAAGCAGATGGACGCAGCTGTATCCCAAGAACGCTCTATTCATAAAAATAGGCAAGAGGCCCGATTTGGTCTGTGGGCCACATCCTCCTGCGCTGGAGGAGGGGACTCTAGGATGGATTTGAATGATTTCTGAGCCAGTGACACTGACCTGTCTTGTACTTCTCAGCGGGGCCAAAATGCAGGAAATGCCAGCTCAGGCGGGGGAGAGGCCATCTGCATCAGCAGGGCCAGATGACCTGCAAAATCTCTTCTGTGAGTGGAAGCCAGCCCGGAGTCACCCAGGGTAACCCAACAGAGAAGAGGTCTGCAATAATAACAGTAAAGCCAAAGTCCTCACAGTGGCCTCTGAGGATTGCTGCTGTTCTCGCCCCACCCCGACTCCCCTCTGATCTCCCTGCTCCACGCACTCAGACACGTGTGGACCTCCTTCCTCTTCCTGGAAGATCTTGCACTTCCTGTTCCTTCTGCCAGGGCCCCGTGTCCCTGGACTAGCCTGCTGGAGGAGAGACACTCGTGGAGAAGGAACACACTGTCCCAGCCAAGGCCATCCTGGACCAGTGAGGTCCTGGCCAGATCTACCAGCTGACCATCAGTGAGTGCAGGCAAGATGAGCCAAACCTGGTCCAGGTCAGTGGGACAACCCAACCAAACTGTAAACTCATCAGAAACCATAAATCTCAGTGCTTTTAAGTCACTTCTATTCGGAATTCTTTTCTTACACAGCAGTAGCTAACTGATACAAGAGGCTGTGCTACTGATTCACTGACCCAGACATTTACTTTGAAAATTCCTCATCAGGAAAACAAGAGACTTGGGGGGAAATATTAGTGTTTGCTTGGCTGACAGCCCAGCAGTATTCAGCGGGTTGCCGGCTCCCTTTTTCTGAAACTGTCTTCGCTTGGCCTTTGCGACCCCACGTATTGGTCTCGTGTTTCTCCACTTACAGCCTCAGCTTCTTCCCTCGGTTCCTTCTGAAGAATCGTTCTCCGGTGTTCAGTTACTCAAGACTTGGACCTTAGCCCTCACCTCCTCTGCTTATAAATCTCTCAAAGTTATTTTATTTGTCCCCACGGTGTCACTGGTCACATTAGGACATGCTTTCCTCTGTGCCAGGCCCTGGGAGTTCTCATATTTGGCTTAAATTAATTAATCATGGTCCATGCTCTGGGCCTGGGCAGAGACCCACCCTGAACACACAGGTCCTCCAAAAATGGTTCTTAGTGGGTGACTGACTGTGACTGTCACACCAAAGGTGGCCTCCTCCTAACTTTCTCTCCCTATAACCAGCCCCTGGCCCCACACCCAGCCCTTTGCCACATCCTGGGTGTCACACCAAACCTCTTCTTTTGCTGACACCCTATCCTAACCTCATTCTGTCCCTTCCCTGGATGAAGTCAACAATCCCCCTGCCATAACCCGTGCCTTCTCGGACCTCAGTCCCCCTTCATCCCGCAGTCAGAGCCACAAGCTGCCACATCATCCTCACGCCAAAACTCCGACTTCCATTACCCTTATGATAAATGTTAAGGTCCTGGTTCCTCCTCACTCTCTCTGCAACCGCACCCTTGCCGCAATTAGTAAAATGGATTATGCTTCCTTCCACCACAGGCCACTTGCACATGTTCTTCCTAGGTTACTCTCATTTCCACCTCTACCTTCCCACCTCCTTGTCAGTCCTCAGCTCTCAGCTCCCATCACCTCCCCAGGGAAGCCCTCCTTGATCTCCTGTGTCACGAGCCACCCACAGGCTGCGTGTGGGCCACCACTTGTGCAAAGGAACATCTGGTGTCTGGGAATGACCAGTGGACATTTCCTCTGGTTAACTGCCCTGACACACTGTGAATTCCTGTCCCACTCTGCCATGTCCCACACAGCACCTGAGATGCTGCCAAGATGCCAATCAACCTGCTGACTGCAAAATATCAGGAAGCAAGACTCCACCCTGGAGACCCTGCCTTGGATGCACCCCCTTAAATAAACCACTAGGACCATTTTTCCTTATCTAGTTCTTTATCTAGTTTTTTTATCATTTTTCTTTATCTAATTTCTTTATCTAGTTCCAGCTCATGTGTGGACTGAATCTTTCAGGGGCTCCGCTTTTGTAAATAAATTTCTCTCTCTTTTGTTCTTCACTAGTTATTTTAGACTGCTAATTCCCAGATGGCTTACACCCTCTTTGGCAGGAAGAAGAACCCCTTAATGAGACGCCGGCCGTGACTTCCTATACTCCTGAATAGGTCAGATGCCCCCCGACACACTCTTAGAGCCATATATAAATTTGCTTCGTGAATACATATCATTATTGACATCTTAAAGTAATGAGTGTCATTCTTTGAGAAAGAAGAATCAACTTAGGTCGCTGTATTTAACTTACTACTTATTTTAAATAATGCTCCATTACCCCTGGAGGTGAAAGACCAGAGTAGAAAACTAAGCAGAGATCTGAACCCAGGTCAGTCCAAATCCCGAGACCGACCTTCTCAACCTCGTCAGACTGGGTCCCACGAGTCCCGGAGTTCAAGGAATAAAGAAAAACGAAGCACCCTGTGGCTCTGGGTTTTCTCCTCCACCTCTGTGTGGATCTGTGCACTCCCAGGAGGCGCAGGCCCGAATTTCCTGCCCCTCCCCATAGCCTTTGACCTCAGCTCCGACCTCCCCTAGTCTCAAAGTCAGCTTCCGATCTGCTCTTGACTTCTCCGGTTCCTGATCCCCTGATTCCTGTCCATGGCCTCCTCCTCCCTCTTGGACTTGACTCTTGCTACAAATTTTTCAGCCTCCAACTTCCCAGTTTGCTTTTTCCGTGCAGAGCACAAGCCCAAATGGCCGAGCTGAACCCTGGCTGTCAATCAAATTAGCATCTTTCCTTGCTCCTCCAGGACAGGTGTCACAGCCATCCACCAGGTCACCCAAGCCATGTGGAGCCATCTTGAACTTCTTTCCCTACTTGGACCAGAACGCCCCGTTCGCCACCCAGCCTTGTGTCTTTGACCCTGTACATCTCTCTCCTCTCCATCCTCACGGTCATGACCCTGGCCTAGGCCACCATCCTGGCTCATCCAGCTGTCGTTCCTGCTGACAGACACGTGAGCCCTGCTCCCCCTGCTTACAGCCCTTCCAGGATATCACCGCCCCAGGTAAGAGGCAGACCCCTCACTGGACCCCCAGGACCCTCCCAGGCTCACCTCCCCCACTGGGCCTGCCGTAGCCTGTGGCTCTCAACCTGGATGAACAGAATTACCTGGGGAGCTTGCAAAACAGTACCAAGGGCTTGGCCCCTCCCCACACAGCATGATTGACGTGATCAGGAGTGAAGTTCAGGTGTCTGCCTACCTTTAAATCCCCCAAGTAGTTCTAACATGCAGCCAGAGCCCAGAGCCCTCCTCTAGCCCAACAGAATGGCTCAGAGTTCCACATTCTCCCTGACCCACCAGCATCTCCTCGTCTCACCAGGAAAACATTTATTTTATCCCTTAATAAATTCAGCTTTCCAGGATGAGCCAGGAACTTTCTCTGAGCTCACACAGTATCCTCTGCTTCGAAGATCAGGGCCATTTATCACACTGAATAAGGGTGACCTTGGGATGGTGAGGTTGGCAAAGAGGAGTCTCCTCACTACAACACCAGAGCCTGCACATGGCGCCCTCTCTGGACAAGTCAATGTTTGCCGAATGATAAATGATTCTCACTCCGCTCCGGCCCTAAACATTCCTCTGTTCCTCCCCTAGTTGACGTCAGTGCACATAGTAGGTGGATTTGCCACCTCATCCTCAGTTTCCTAGGAGCGCTCTCAGGAGCAGAGACAAATCAGGTTGAACTTCCCCCAGTTTTGCTAAAATGGAATTTGCCAAAGACGTCCTGAAAAAATGGCTTTAATTAGGCCCGTTAATAGGGGAGTCGTTGGTGGCAAAGATTTAAAGCTGAGGCTGGAAAAGGTATCGATAATTTTACCATTTTAAATTATATAGGAGGTTATTTCTCACCCCTCGCCTTAATTATAAGAATGCATCTGGATGAAACCTCAGCTTTGGAGAGAAATAAAGCCAAAGGTAGAGGCGAGATCAGATATTTCATTGAAATGAAGCATCAGAGGAGGCGCCGCAGAGACCCAGCTGGCTTTGCCCAGGTGTGCCCAGCAGAGGGGAGGCCGGGAAGTGGCTGATCTCATTACACTGAGAGCGACAGATCCAGCTGCGGGGCTTTTAATTGCAAGCGCCATCCAGGGGAGGAGAGCCGCTGTCCTCTCTGACCTGGAAATTCTGCAGGGTCCTGAGAACCCCTGGCGCTCTTGGGTCGCACTGTCCCACTGGGCGGCGTGGGAGGCTCAGGTTGTAATGGTTCCCACCGTCACAGCTTGGAAGGGACACGCCCTTGACTTCAGCTCTGGCCTCCCTATCAGAAGCACCCAGGGGCTCCTAAATCAGGGAGCAGCTCGGTTTGGGGTTCTAGCTTCCTTCAGGTACAAGGAGCTTGGACGGCCCGTTGGGGACAGTCTCTTCTCTGGGGACCCAGGAAATAAGTCTTGAAGCCCAACAGGGCGTCATTCATCCCATAAACTAACTTTCTCTCTCTCTCTGCATATTTTTAAGTCCCCAAGTGATTCTAACGTGCAGCCAGAGCTGAGAGCCCTTTTATTTATTGAGCACCTACTATGCGCACAGACGTGTGAGAGTGTGTGTGTGTGTGTGTGTGTGTGTGTGTCTCCCCCTGCCCCTCTTTCATTTATTTATTTGGCTATAGTAGAGTTCTAACCCAGGGACACTCTACTACCAAGCCATACCCCCCAGCCCCAATCCTTTTTAAACTTTTGAGACAGGGTTTCCCTAAGTTGCTGAGGCTGACCTTGACCTTCGGTCCTCCTGCCTCCCCGCTCTGGGACTACAGATGTGGGCCACAGCTCCCGGCTTACAGTTCTCTTTTGAATGTCCATACTTGACACTCTGCCGTCCACGCAGCGCAGGGAGCAGGGCGAGCCAAGGGAGGCACCTGCCTTCAGGGAGCACCAAACAACAAGCCAAACTGGCAACCCATCATAATTCAAGGTGATTCAAGATGAAAGTCCATTGGAAATTTCTTTGATGAATAAAATATCAAAATTGTCCACTAAAACTAATTCACTCAACAAGAGCGTCCGAGCCTGCGCTTGCAGGACCCACTGCACCCGCCTCCCCCCAGGGGCACCTGTGGGTCTAGGCACCTGGGCTGCGGCAGGGAACTGGGCAAAGCTCCCCTCACATCAGTTCCAGAACCCCTGGGAGACGGTGACAAAAGAAATAACTGGGTACAAGGCAGAGGGGTGGCGAGGAGTGTTCTGGGGATGAACAAACTGGGAGACGGGAAATTCCAGAATCAGCATCTCCAAAGCTCCTTCCCAGGCTGGACCTCATGCCCCTGGTGTAGTGGAAAGGACAAGCTTGCAGGGTCCCCCGGAGACAGGTCTCTGTCCCACTGCCACATGCACTGCGTCTCAGAATAAGTCACTTTCTCTCCAATCTTATTCCTATAATCTGGGGAATGGAAAGGCAAACATCAAAAATATCAAGGACTCACCCAGCCTAGTACCCAGGTGCATTAATACACAAAGAATCGAATAGCGTTGGCCAGCGTCACTCTGCATGGGGCCAGTGCCAAGCTCACTGTGTTCCTTCTCTGGTTAAGCCTCATGCAATCCAGTAAAATGGATATTTTGTTTTGTTTTATTTTATTTTGTTATTTGGTACCAGGGATTGAACCCAGGGGCACTCCCCCACTGAGCCACAACCCTCCCCCCAGCCCTCTTTGTTTTTTATTTTGAGACAGGGTCTGGCTGAGTTGCTTGAGGCCTCACTGAGTTGCTGAGGTTGGCCTTGAACTAGCAATCCTCCCGTCTCAGCCTCCGGAGCCGCTGGGATTACAGGCATGCACCCCTGCGCATGCCCATGTCCAGGGAGGTGGGTATCTCTACCATGTGAAAAACTGAGCCCGGATTAGAGTTTGTCCCCCACCTCTCACAACGGTAAACAGGGAGGATGAGGCTTTGAGGTCTTTGGACACAGATTCCCAACCATGTGGCGCTACCTCTGCATCTGAGCCTGAAGCCAGGTCCTCCTGCTAAGTGACCTTGAGCAAGTCTCTGGACCTTTTCTGAGCTTTGTTGTCCCCATCTGCAAAATGGGGATAACAGTGTGTGCCTCTGGGCCGGGGAGACCATCATGCACCCCAATTCCCGCTGCTCCTCTCCTGGATGCAGCTTCAAGTCTCCAAGGTGCCGGGGGCGGAATCAGCGGGTGAAGTTCAAAGGCAGCGCATTTCCGATTTCCTGACAGTCTATTTCATGGATCACGGGGACGCAGGTACAGTGCTTATTCAACAGAGAAAAGAATGAATTCATTTTCATCCCTTAATGCCCGAGGTGACCTATTCTCTGTTGATCTCTCCTTTCCCGGGCTGCGGCCCTTCCCGCGGACTTTCAATTTGGCCAGAGACAGAAAATGGGCATTAACGACAGAGCGTCCTACCGGGGAGCGCTGGGAGCGCCCTGGCCACCGAGCCGGTAATAAGTCCAAATGAAAGATATTATGTCACCTCGTTTGAATTAAACAGATGAACTACAGTCCCAGACCGTTAAAAATGAGCCAACCTGCTGGCGGGCTTCCAAGTGCTCCGCGCCAATCGCCCCACAAGGTACCAGGCGCCAGCGGGGTTTTATCTCCTCATTTTCTGCCAATAATTCCTCCTCTCTGCAAAGGTGCGGGAATAATTTGATGCTCAGGACACTCGCAATGCGACTCTCGGGCCAGCCCTGCGCTGGGTCCCCTCCGCGGGAGCTTGTTCTAATTGAGAAGCTCCAGGGACCACGGATGGGCATCGTGGGGAGACTGGGGAGGTGCAGGGGGCACCCCACCTGCACCCCGCAGGCCCCACGGGAGGCGCACTTGGCTACATCACCTTCCTTTAGGGAGGGGGAAAGGGGGGCTCTGGAATTGGGGGCAGCTGGGGAGTCCAGGTCAAAGGACACAGGGGCCCTCGGAGTCCCACGCAGGCCCAGTCACTGTCACCGGTTGCTGCCTGCTCTCAGCCACCTTTCCATGGCAAGTGGCCTCTCCCTCACTTCAAGTGCTGCCCTCTCTGGCTGTGGCCCAACCTGGTCTCTGCCTCTCTGAGGACCCATCCAGCAAACTTAGGGAGCCCCCCCAGCCCGGCGGTGAGACTGGCCGGGGTTCGGCGTGGGGCTGAAGCCCAGCTCTGCCGTGTGCCCTCTGGGAGCGGCAGGAGCGCCCCCTTCCTGAGCCTCGGTTCCCTCGTCTGTGATTTGGGACTCTAGAAGCAAGGACTGTTGGGCCAAGGCTTCTCTGCGTCAGATGCCCCTCACCAACACCAGAACCCACCCAGACCCGGACGTCAGCGTCGGGGTGAGATGAGGCTCTGCTGTGCAGCCTGACCCTCCCCCAGTGACCAGATCTGAGTGGCTTTGTGTTTATGGTGACAATGATAAGGAAGCCTGGCTGCCCTGAGTGCCTGTGTGCCTTCCGCTAGTGCGACTCCATGGAACTCTTCTAGGCACGGGGGACTCAGCGTGACAAGACACCCCCCCAGTGTCCAGGACACCAGCAGCCCGACCTGTACCAGCCTCATTGGACAGAGGAGGACGCTGGGTCTGAGACTAGAGGGCACCGCTGACCCCGGGCAGAGCCTGGATCTGACCCCAGAGTCCACACTGTGGAAACGGACGCAGAGCCTCCCCGGATCCACCACCAAGAACTCTGGAGCCTGCTGGAGCCCGAGAATCGATGGCCCTTGGCCTTGGGTGGAGCCCGGTGGTTCCCTAACTTGAGCAGCCTGGGAACGTCCAGGGTGGCCTGCTGCGTTAGGTGGTGGCGAACCGGTGACTTCACCCTGGTTTGCTCAGAACATCTGGTTTTAAAGGCTGAAGTCCCATGTCCTGGCAGCCCCCCACCCCACCCCCACCGCAGGCATCTGCTGAACTGAAAAGTTAACACCCTTCCAAGTCAGTGCCCTCCACTGGCCTGAGAGTGGCCTCCCTCTGGCCCCGTCCCTGAGAACCACCTGCTCAGCGCTGGTACCCATGCCACCCTGCGCTCACCTCTAGGAGTTTCAGGGTCTCTGGGCTCTGGGCCGAAAGCTCCCAGGACAATGACGCCGTGTTCCTTGAGATGGCCTGGGGTCCTGGGGCCACAAACCGCGGTCTAAATCGTGGCCTCAGACCTGACCGGGGCCCCCATTTCTTCAGCCAGGTTCTGAGGGTCCAGGGGGAGCTCAGGGCAGGGTCCGGACACCGGGCGTTCATTGAGCACTTACTATCCTCCAAACCTGGCCTCACATGACCCTCACTACAGCCTGGAAGGACAGTCCCCCACATTTACAGAGGAGGCCAGGCCAGCCGACTCCCCGACACCCGGCTCATGCTCTCCTGACCCCGGGTCAGCCTGGGTGCGGGCATGCTGATGGGTGGCTTCCGGCCCGAGCCAGTGTCGGCTTCCTCTGGCAACCTCGGTGTCGCGGGAGAAACCAGAAGTACTACAGACAGGACGGGAGCCCACCTGGGTGTCTTGGGATCACCCCCCCCCCCCAATAAACCACTGGTACCCAAGTCCATGCTCCATGCCTGCTTTTGAGGAAACCCAAACTGAGACAGAGAGGTTAGGAAACTTGCCCGGGATCACACAGTAAATCCGCGCAGAGCCTGGATTTGAACTCAAACCTGTGGCTTCATGCGCCAGGTGCCTCGTGACCCTGCTCCTCCTTGGGACTCTGTGTCTGTCTGCCCTCCGTGGGCATCTTTCTCCTCCTTCCTCCCTTCCCATCCCGTCCTTCTCACAAGACATTTGCAATTAAGAACATGAGAGGGTTATTTGGCACCAAGGTAGGACGGTCCTGATGAGAAGGAGTGGGTGCTTCTGGGTGGCACTCGACCCTCAGAGGGGCCTGCCTCCCTTTCAGCCTCCCCAGCCTCCTTCAACTCCTGCTCCCTTCACCCCAGCCCCAGCCAAGTGGGTTAACTCGGCTAAAGCTGAACATTCTGGAATGACCATGTTTATGACCGAATCATGCAGGCAGCAGACACCCTGTGACTCAGCCCGTCCCACCCTGAACCTCCTGGAGACGCTCAGCTGGTCAATGAGGCCCAAGGGCTGGGGAGGAATTTCTTCCACGTGTGCAAATAAAACAAGTTCAAGTTTCAGAGTTTGTTTGGGGGGAGCTCCTCAGGCAGCCCCGGCGGGTGTCATGCGGAGGAGACACAGGAATCTTTGCTTAGGGCAGGGGGAAAAGTGGGGAAATGACCCAAATGTGCATCAGGAGAGCAAGTAAATGATGGGATTCACCCACAGACTCTAGTAACGACAATGAACCTGAGCTACATGTGAGCCCAGATGAATCATATAAGCAATTTGTAAGAGGATATGTGAAGAACACCATCTATATGGAGATTAACAGCACACCAACAACCCCACGCCGGCTCACAGTGCTCCTTCACAGTTCAGGTGTGAAGAGGGATATGGCGGTACTGGGTTTCACATTCCAGTTTGCCAAGGGGAGATGCCATGTGGGAACTAAGTGGTTGTGGGGGGTGTGTTAGATTTCTGAAACTATGACAAAATACCTGAGGTAAACAACTTAAAAAGAGGAAAGGTTTATTTGGTTCACAGTTTCAGTGGTTTCAGTTCATGGCCCCTTGGCCTGTTGCTTTGGGCTTGTGGCAGCACAGTGCCTCATGGCAGGCAGACATGGCGGAGGAGGCCTGTCTACCTCAGGGCATCTAGGAAGCAAGAGGAGGAGAGAGAGGAAGTGACTGGGGTCCCAATGTCCCGTTCAAAGCCGTGCCCCAGGGACCTTCCACTAGGTCCTACCTCACCAAGTTCTGCCACCTCCCGACAGCACCAGGGACTGGGGACCACGTCTTTCACTATCTGGGTCCCTGGGGAACGTTCTAGAGTCAACCCCAGCAGGGCACTTCAGTAGTGTCTTATTTCTTGGGCACATGGATGTTCGTTTTTTGTACGCCTTAAGGGAAAGCAGGAGCCCAGATTCCATCGGGCGCCTGGAGACGAGGGGTCACCTTCACACCGCGCACTCTCCAGGCTCTGCTGACCGGATCCTCCCTGGAGAGGGCATCCACCCTGTTCCCAGCGACCCTGGGCCCTGGGCCCTGCGTCAGAGCCCTGTGACCTGAGGAGAGGGGCAGCCACGGCTCTGGGTCCACAGAGCGCCTCTCGCTGTCCCCATACTCTGTGTCTCGAAGCCCAGTGAAGTCACCCAGAGCAAGGACCACGGGGGGGCAGCTGGGTGATCAGCCTGGTGCCTGGGGTCAGACAACCCGGGTCTCAGTGCCGGCCAAGTGCGGGTCTGGGGCATGAGGGTGTCTGTCCTCAGGAGGACACTTGTCACCCTGCAAGGGAGCACACAGCCGGTGCTCAGGGACTCACTGCAGGGAGCCAGCGAAGCACTTGGCCAGGCTGGGCTCTGGGGAGGGACCCCCAGAGGAGACCAGGGAGGGGAGCTGAGGGGAGGTGGTGGGCGGGGGGGCGGGGAACCCCGGGGAGGGCTGTCCCAGGGGCCATGCTGGGGACAGGCGTGTCTGCGGTTGTCCTGTGCATGTGTCTGCGCGACTACAGGCTCACACACGTGTTCATGCCCCTGCGCGCACATACACGCTGCGCACTCTCACAGCTCCCTCTAGGGTCCCGCAGCTGAGGATCCTGCAGGAACAGACAAGCCCTGACTCAGCCCAGGCCTCACAGCGTCCCCCTGGGGAGTGACAGTCTCCCTGTTATTACTCATTTCCCAGACGGAGGGCTAAGGTTCCGAGAGCTAGGGGACCACACGGTGTCACTGCAACGGCTGGCACAAGACTCGGACCCAGCTGGCCAGAGTCAAGCCACCCCTCCTGGCCCAAGCCACCCCCGTCACACCCCGAGATGACTGTGCCAGCCGACTGGCGCCCTGCTCCACCGGGCCCCCGACGGTCCACACAGCAGCGGCTCCGACCCCTCTGCTGAAGATCTCAGCGATCACTCCATCACTCGGGGTGAAGGCCACCGCCCCTGCGGAGCCCCTGGGACCTGTCCTCTCTGTGGCCCCCCAGGACCTCCTCCTCGGTCTGCCCTTGCTCCTTCTGACTGAGGACACACACACACACACACACACACACGCGTGTGCCCCAGGGCTACCCTCCCCGGGTTCGCTGCCCTCCTGACATTGACCCTGCCACACAGGAGTCTGCCCACCTCTGTGTCCCTCGCCTCCATGAACCAGGCCCTCCGAGGGCCGGGGCTAACTCGAGGCCAACGCAGAGCAGGGACTCAGCAGAAGGAACCGTCCAGGAAAAACTTGCTGAATGAATGCATCACGGAGTGACTAGGTGTGTCGCGTTCAGGGACCTGCGGGCCACCCCAGCAAGGGCTTCGGCTCAGCTGGGGTGGACACTGGGCTGGGGCCTGCGGCTGAGGGCCAGTTTCCTGGGATGGTTTCTGGGGATGTTCTTCTCCACCCTCGTGATACGAGGAAGGGCAGACTCTTCCCCATCTGGATCTGATGCCCAGACACTTAGGGTACAGGGTGAGGAGACCCCGGCCGGAGCCCACTGCAGGGCCCTCAGAGGCTGCATGCAGACGCGCACTGGCAGCGCCGGGGCTCACAGAGCATCCACTCCGTTGTGGCCAGGGATGACGCACCCCAACTTCAGTGGCTGAGCCGGGAAGGCCCCGGGTGGCGGGCAGGACTTCCACTCCCCACGGCCATTCAGGGATGCAGGCTCCACTCACTCGGGGCGCGGCGGGCCTCATGCCAGCTCCCAACAGAGAGGGAAGGAAGGAAGGATCATGCACGGAGATGCCAATGGCCTGTCCCTGTGGAGAGGTGACACCGCTGCTGCGCACATCCTGTTAGCTCCACCTCAGGCAAGGGGTTGGAGAAATAAACGAGAAGAGCTCTGCCGGCCACACCGGGGAAGGGCAGACACTGGTCCACCTCCACCGGTCACTTCCTGTAACCAGGTCTCCCGTGGACCCTTGGCTAGGACTCGGGCCGTGTCTTTCTGGCTGCTGGTCCTGTGGGCGCCAGTCACCTGGGCAAAGAAGTTGACCTAGTGGGAGTCGGGACCGCGGGGCAAGAGAAGCAGCGTGCATTTGAGCGGAAGCAGCTCTCCTGGGGCGGGCAGCCAGCGGGACTGGACACAGGGCCGGGCGCAGAGGCCCACGCCTGTCATCCCAGCAGCTCGGGAGGCTGAGGCAGGAGGATCGCGAGTTCAAGGCCAGCCTCAGTGACTTAGTGAGACCCTGAGGCACTCAGGGAGACCCTGTCTCTAAGTCAAGAGGGCTGGGGGCGTGGCTCAGTGGTGAGTGCCCCTGGTCCACCCCCGGTGCACTAAGACTGGAGACTGGCAGGTCAGCCTGGGCGTGGTCCCTCATGAGATGCCCGGGTTCACTGCCACCCACGTCTCCCGTGGAACTGTGGCCCTGGCTGGGTGGGCTGAGGTGCTGCTCTGCTTGAGACCTGGGGACCGTGCTCCAGGGGGTGCCAGGACAGGCTCTGGGCAGGGCAGCGTGACCTTTGGCACAGCCAGGTTGCCATAGGGACAGCTTCCCTGGGGGCCCTGCAGGTGGCAGGCAAAAGAGAGCAGGCTGGCATGGAACAGGACCACAGGGGACGCCGCCCGAGACCCCCAGAACAGCCCGAGGATTGAAGGGGGGTGCCCCTCCCAGCCGCTCCCCAGGAGGCCCCTCTGTCCCCAGCTGCACAGGGACCCTCTGGCTGCTGCGTATCTCGGCCATTTATTCTGGACAAGCCCCAAGTGTTCCTTTCAGGCCCATGACAGTGTTCCTGGGGCAGGTGGACTGGGGAAGGGGACGCACATGTCCCAGTTTGTCCCCGTCAATCCCCAGCACCAGGGCTTCTGCCCTGTTCTGTACTTGTGCGGTGACAAAGCAAGTCCAAAGCCCCAACCCTCTGCCACGGCCCAACCCCTGCCTCTCCAGTGCCCGTTCCCTGGAGGGCTCATCCTGGTCCCTGTTCCCACAGCTGTGGCCCTCGCCACGTCCCTTACTCCGAGCATCTCTCCCAAGCCACCGTGTCTCACCTCCTGGCCTGTCCCCAGTGAGGAACACGGGGTTCCTGTGTCATGGGGCTGAGCGACGCTCTCCAAGGAGTGCTCTCGTCTCCCCGACCCCGCGTCCCACTCAGACAGGCCAGGGTGCCCGAGACCTGTGGCTGGGGACAAGCCCAGGTCACCACAGGCAGGGGCGGGAGCTGCAGAGGATCTTCACGCTCCTTGATCCCTGGGGAAACGGGAACACCCGTGAGAACCCATGAGGCGCGGACTCCTTCCCTGGAGGAAAGGAAACCTCACGTGGCTCACCGTCACCCGTTTGGCGCACAGATTCCACCTCTGCGCTCCCTAAGGGTCAGTGAGTAGCTCCGTCAGTCAACAGTTCCTTTATTCCATCAGCTGCTCGTTAATCCTCTGTTAAGTATCTCCTGGTGACTGGCGGGCTGGGCAGGGGCTGCTGCTCCCTCAGGGCTGCCCACCACGGGTTCCCGTGGCCACGGGGACGGAGCCTCTCCTCCGGCCCAAACTCCTAACCTTGGCTGCACATGGAAATGACCTGGGGAGCTTTTTAAAATCATGCTTCTACAGCCTCATCCCAGAGCAATTAACTCAGACCCTCTGGGGCTGGGGCTGGGGCCCAGGCGGCCGTGGGTAGCTCTGAAGGGCAGCCAAAGGAGAGAGCCACTGTCCTAGGGAATCCCAGCATGGCTTCCAGGTTCCCCAGATGGCTGGGAGCAGTTCATGTATGCGTTCACTCAACCCGTGTTTAATGAGCATCTACTACGTGCCAGGCAGTGTGTTGGCCGGGGGCCGAGCAGAGGGTGCGGAATCAAAATCTCTGCCATCATCACATTTGCGTCCTGGTGGGGGGAACTGGCCATCAAAACCAACACCCAGTTCACCAGTGTGCCAGGTGGGAGGGCGCACGGCGTGGGGGAGGCGGGGGTCTGGTGAGGGGCTGAGGCTGAGCTGAACTGGAGTCCTCTCCATCCTCAGAGTCACCTGGGCCAGGAGGCAGAGGCTGCCAAACAAGGCCAAGGGCCCCTCACTGTCCCTGGGAAGGTTGGTTCCCACCCACTCTGCCCAGGAGCCCCCTTCTGCCCAGCCCCCTCCCGCCAAGCCAGGTCGCTGAGGTCACCAGCTGGTGTCGGGCAGCATTGTCCTCCCTCCCACCCTGTCCCCCGCATCACAGGGCCCATCCCCGTGGGAACCGAGCCAGCCAATCAGAGCCCTCCCTTTTAAAAGGGCAGCGCTATAAATTGAGTCTCTCCCCCTGACCGGCCACAGACAACACTCAGAGGCCTCCCAAGGTCCCCTCCTCCTGGACAAACCCATCCCCTTGCCCCCCGCTTTCCCCAAGAAAGAAGGAGGGGGGTCCCCTGCCTGGAATGCTTGTGAACCGGAGTCCAGGGTCCAGCCGCACAGCCTAGAGCTCCGCGCCCTGCCGGCCAGCCATGCAGAAGAGGCTCCGGAGCCCCTGAGCGTGACCGGCAGCACCCTCGGGAAGCCCCCGAGCAGCAAGGCCCTCGTGCAGAGCATGCCCCAGCCCCAGCAGGACGAGTGCAGTAACGCCAGCCTGCTGAGCAGCGGGTACACCGGGGACACCGAGGACAGCGACGTGAGATTGGCAGCTGGCAACCGGGCTGCCCTGTTGAGCAAAAGGCCCCGAACCCAGGCGGGCACCACACAGGCGCCCAGCCCAGTGAGCAGCCGGCTGAGCGGCCACGGCCAGGGCACCAGGCAGGCTGGAGGGGAAAAGTGAGGGCAGCCTGCGGGGCACCAGCCTCAGCAGCCTGGGCAGCATCGGCTTCCTGAGCCCGGGCAGCAGCTTCCTGACCTACCAGGTGAGCAGCGGGCTGCTGGACCCCCCGGGCAGCCAGCCCTCCAGCCAGACCGGCAGCAGCCAGAACCTGCCCGGGAGCGGCAGCGGGCAGAACACCCCCAGCAGCAGCACCCACCTGCAGGAGGACAAGACGGGGGACAAGTCGGAAAGCAACAGCCAGGTGGCCCCCACGGAGCAGCCTGCCCAGGTGAACGTGCCCATGTGAGGCGGGTCCCCAGCCCCAGGTCCCCTCAGATCTCCACCCACGGGGCCCAGCACTCCCAGACTTCACCCAGGGAGGTGACACCTGACCAGTCGTCCCCTGGGTAGCAGCAGCCATCAGCAGGCAGGTCCCGTGACGCAGGGCATGGCGGCTGAGCCCCATCTTTACTGAGAGTTGGGCATCAGGGACGACAGCTACCCCGAGGACTATTGTTGGTAAGAAGAGCTGTGGCCGGGTCCGTGGGTGCTGGGACCCCGGGGTCAAGAGCACCCGTGGGAATCAGACCCAGGACAGTGAGCTGCAGCCAGGGGCACCCGACACGGTGTGGAGCCTCTGCTCAATTGGCTGAAGAGCCAGTCCTTCCACAGTGAGCACCAAGGCCTGGGGACGCGCCTCCCCGTTCACCAGTAGTGACAGTGGCAGCTATGCTAAGGACCTCTGAGTTAGAACCTTCCACCAGGAAACCACCCTAAGGGGTGAGCGCCATCCGCAACCAGCACCAGCCGTGGTGAGCTCAGAGGGAAAGGCGGTGACCACGCGGGACCGTCCCCGGCAGAGCACCTGGTCGCCTGCAGTCTCAGTCCCTACCAGACCTGTCACTCACAGGAGCACCCAGCAAGGCCACGGTGCACAGGGACACCGCGGGGACTCTCAGCGCCCCCTGGCACTCAGCTCACAGTGACATCACAGGGGAAGGACCATGAGGAGCAGCCACCCGCCCAGAGAGGCCGTGTCAAGGGAACCCCATCCTCCAAGAGCGTCACTCGCGGGAGCTCTGGCTCCTTTCGAGGCGCTGTGTCTGGGTGACGTCAGCCCAGAAACCGCCCAGGAACCAGGACTCCTCGTGCCCCACCCGCGTCTCCACGCGCTTCTCCGAGGCAGAGACGAGGGGCCAGGGGCCGCCCTGTGTTCCCAGGTGACACAGCGCTTCCTACGGCAGGACCATGCCACGATCATCACTTAATGGTGACAGAGACCAGCCCAGCCAGGGACGGCTGAGGCAGGAAGCTCTGGGCCACTGAGCGAAAGTCACCTAAGTGGGTGTGAGGGCTGGCGCCTCTGCCCTCCCCTCCTCGGGACCAAGGGCCCCTCCCTGGGCTGACCGCACAGACCTGGGGGAGGCGGGTCCACAGGGGAGGACGAGGCCGGAGACGGTCCTGAAGACGTCCACTGGGTACCAGAAAGAAAGCTGAGGGGACACCAAGACAATAAACGGTGTCTGGAGAGGTCACAGGGGCGTGGGTCTCTGTGTGTGTGCCCAGGGTTGCAGTGGGCTCGGGTCACAGTCACCGTAGAACCACAGAGAGGGCGCGGCTAGCCCCACTTCGGACCCCAGCCACACTGGGCCCTGCTCTGGAGGCCTCAGGCTCCTCAGTGCCTTCCCCTGGCTCCTCCCGTGTCCCTTGATTGCAACCCAGCTGTCCCAGCAGAACCCACACACCACACTCTTCCTCCTCCTCCTCCCGCAGCCCTGGGTCCCAGCTGTCTCTCCATGCCTCTCCCCCCACCACTGAGCCCAGGCCTTCATCTGCCCCTGGACCAGTGGGCCCCACCCCTGGGTGCACAGCAGAGCCCTTGGGGGAGCATTTAAAATGACAGATGCCCAGCTGCCCCCAACAGCTTGCCCTGGGCATCGCAGTTTTAAAAGTTCCCTAGGAAGTATTAGTCAGCCTTGTGTTACTGTGACAAAATGGCCAAGATAATTAGCTTTTAAAGAGGAAAGGTTTCTTGGATCACAGTTTCAGAGTTTAGCCCATGGTCACTTGGTCCTGTGGCTTTGGGCCAATGGTGGGAGCACATGGCGAAGGTGGATCGTTCACCTCTTGGTAGCTGGAGAGACAGGAAAGGGTGTGGTCTCATTATCCCCCTCAAGCCACGCCCCCACTACCTCACTTTCTCCCACTAGGCCCCGCCTCCTAAGGGTCCTATAACAGCACAGGCTGGTGACCCAGCTCCAACACGGGTCTTTCAGGGGACATTTGGTACTCAAGCTATAGCCAGGACTGGGAAGTGCCACAGCCCTTGGCCCCTTCCCTCCTATCATCCATTTTCAACCCCTGGGGTCAAAACCCCAACCCAGCTCAGGGCAGGAAGGAGGGAGAGGGCTGGGGCGACCTGGAGTGTGTGTCCCTAAGGAGAAGCCAGGGATCTGGATTCTTTGCAAAACCTCCTATTTTTTAAGTACCGGCCCCAAGTTCTGATTCTTTAAAAAGGATGGGGGCAGGGCAGATGAGAACATTTCAGAGGCAGGGTCAGGCCCATGTGTCCAGTGGCCCTGGAAACAGAACCCGCAATCTTTCTGAAATGAAAATGTGCTGATGTTCCTCAGTGCTTAAGACACCCAGCACTTTCCCACGGTGCAAGGCAGTGGACGTGGCCTTCAAGACTACCTCAGCCCCGGCCACCTCCTCCAACCTGATCCAGGCCTCAGGGCCCTTGCACACCCTGTGGTCTCTGCCTCTCTAATTTACATGCAGTGAAATTCACCTTCTGATTGTGACCAACACATACTTACCGTCAGGAACCCACCTCCCCAATCAGGACGCCAAATGGTTCCACCCCTCTCAGAACTCCCTCCAGCTCCTTTATCAATTTCTCCTCCCACCCCTGCGTTCTCAGGAACGCCCTGTGCACGGCATCCCGGGCCTCTTGTGCGGCAGTGGCCGCTGGAGTCCAGCTTCTCACACTGAGCCTCGCACACGTGTATCCGGATGTTGGTGGCTGAGTGGAGTCGTGGACCTCGGTTCTCCTGCTGAGAGGCACCTGGGTGGATTCCAGTTTGGGGGGATTCCCTGTAAATATTCACACCAGGGTTTCCTGGGAATATAAATTCTTCAGTTTATCTGCCTCGAGACCTAGAGGAGGGATTTTTTAGGGAAAAGGAGCACCGGGGATTGAACTCAGGGGCTCTCGACCACAGAGCCCTGTCCCCAGCTTTATTTTGGATTTTAGAGAAAGGTTCTCACTGAGTTGCTTAGGGCCTCACTGTTGCTGAGGCTGGCTTTGATCCTCCTGCCTCAGCCTCTGAGCTGCTGGGACAACAGGCATGCACCACCGTGCCCAGAGTGTAAGAAACTGCAGATCATCTGAAAGTGGCCGTGAAGTCACCCCTACCTGGCTTCCTTTAACCCCAGGTAGGGCAGTGTGTGTCGCCTCCCAGCCTGGACTCCATTGCCCACACGGTTCTATCGTCCTGAACTCTGGAGTCCACAGGAGCCTCAGCGCCTTCCCCTGATGATACCCTGTGTCCCTGAAGCACGGAGGGACCCTGAGGCAGAGAGAGACTGAGTACCACATGAGCAGCCGAGCTGGGACTGGGACTCCACATGCGCGGGGACCATGACCTACCCTCACCGCCGCCCGCCCTCTCTGCTTCCAGTGCTGGTAGCTCCAGCGTCCCCAGGGGACCAGCCACCGCCATCCACAGAGCTGCTGGCTAGATGCCGCTTGTCCCTGGCCTCTGACGGCCTCACCTGCAGGGAGGCACCGCCCCGTGCCCTCTGCACCCTCCATGCCACCTCCCCGCCAGCAGCGTCCATCACGCTGAATGAAGGAATGAGAGAGGGCAGGACACTCGGCCTGACCTCCAAAGCCCTGCTCCAGCCACTGTCCCAGCCCCACGGGCTCAGGATCCACAGGTTAACCCAGGCTCTGTGCCTTCCCCTGTCCCTGGGGGCCCGCCGGCCTCCCCCAGCACCGCCCCCAGCAGGTGCCGCAGCCTGGCCTCTCCCAGCCCAGCCGGGACCAGGAAGCGCTGGAAGTGGGGCCATTTTCCAAGCGAGCCTGGAGGTTTTTTCTGTCCTGTCCACCAGCCAGGCATCGGGTGGCAGCGGGCGGCTGGAGGCGCCGGCTCCTGAGTTATTACCCGGCTCGGCTCAGGGACAGCTGCTTCCAAACGCCTCCAGCGACCGCGGAGGAGACGCCCGAGGAGCAGGGGGCCCCGGCCAGGCGCAGGGTCTCTCCACGCTTCCTTCCCGGGTGTCCAGCAGGGTTCCGTTGATCCCGGCTCTGCCCACCCCAGAATCAGGGGACAGACGGAGGGAGCTGGGGGGCTTGCTGGGCGAGGCAGCTGGAGGCTGGGTCAGCGTCCCATCACGGCAGGGTCCTGGGGCCACCCCCCAGCAGCAGGCCTGAGACGTGGATGCTCTAGGGAGCTGGCCGGGGAGTTTCCCGGGAAGGTCAGGGGAGGCTCAGCCTGGCCTCAGCCCCTCCCAGGGGAGCCAGTGTGAATCGCATCACAGAATTAATCTCTTCTTCAATCCAAGGGGACCAGCCTTTCCTGAGCCTGCACCCTGGGTGGGGGGACCCTAACCTCCAGGGTGAACTGGCAACCGTCCGACCAAGAGAAATTTTCCAAAGAAAGAGCAGCAGCCAGCCACTAGTAGCACTGGGCTGGTGCCAGAGGCCAAGGGAGTATTGTGGCTTCACCAACTGATCAGGAACCCGGCTCCTCCCAGCTCTCCATCCCACCGCTTAGGAGGAGAACTCGCCCTCATGGTCCAAGCTGGCTGCCTAAGCACCATACAACACACCTGCTCTCGAGGCCAGCGTGGAAAGGGAGGGGCAGAAGAAAGTCTTGACTCTCCTTTTATAAGATTATTTTCTAGAAGTTCCATACAACAAAGTACCCTTATAAAAGGAGGTGTGGAAATTTGGTGTTTGTTCCAGGAAGCAATGTGTAAGAATGCAAATTGGCAGTGTCACTAATAATGAAGGGAAGAGTGGCTATGGAGGCAGGCAGTGACAGATACTGCTCCAATCCATCCTCCCCACGCAGCTGAGGGGTCCGTTGGGCCCCTAACAGAACCACCCTTCTACTTAGAACCTTGTGTTGGGCTGGACAATGACGTCCCATCAAGCTCAGCTTGAAGAGGTCCCGCCGGGCACAGTGGCGCATACCTGCGATCCCAGCAGCTCTGGAGGTTGAGGCGACCTTGAGGATGCCAGGTTCAAGACCAGCCTCAGCAACTTAGCGCAGCCCTCAGCAACTCAGCCAGACCCTGTCTCTAAGTCAAAACATCTTAAAAAGGGCTGGGGACGTGGCTCCGTGGTTAAGCACACCTGGGTTCCATCCCCGGTACCAAAAATAAAGGTCCTGCTGTTTCCCTTCCTTCAAACTCTCCCAGCACTTTGGGGACAGATTGGGCTGCTTAGATGATGGAAACCCCAGGGAGAAATCACCAGCCCCCTGTCCCCACCCCGGCCATCCCCGTCAGGGTCACTGTCTCTGTCTGTTTTCCGTGACTATAACAGAAGCCCTGAGACTGGATAACGTATGAAGAAAAGTTCACCTGGGATCACGAAGCCTGAGAAGCACAAGGCATGAGACCGGCATCTGCCCACCTTCAGGCCTGTGCTGCTCCCAGCTTGGCAGGAGAGCAGAAGGTCAAAGTGGGACCTGCAAAACAGAGAACAAGGGACAAACTCCCACAGGAAAGGCATCCGTCCCTCCCTGATGGCTCCGTCCCCATGACCCAGCACCTCCCACGAGGGCCAGGTCAACACTGCTGCAAAAACAATCCAGTTCCAACAGGAAGTTTGGACGGGTCGAACCATATTCAGTTCATAGCAGTCACCATTAACCAGCAAGCCCCAGATGGCCCCTGCCTCATCACAGACACGTGGCCAGCTAAGGTCAGCTGAGCCTGAGCAAGACCAGAGGAATCGGCAATGGAGCCCAGCCACCAGGCTGAGCTGCAAGTTCCTGAGCTAAGAAGTCAGAAGGGGGTGCTTTAAGCTACTACGTTTTGGGAGTGTTTGTTACGCAGCTGTTGTTAACTGATTGTAATGACCTTCTGACTTTCTTTTGCTTTCAGGATAAAGAAAAAAAAATCTCACCAGGACCACCAAGGTCCTGGCCTTTGCTGACTATTGTGGCCTCATTACACAGCATGTCCCATGTCCCTCTCACTGTCTATGGTACGTTCATTGTCTGAGACGCACCTACCCCAGAGCCTTTGCACTAGCAATGCCTCTACCTAGGATCTGCTCTGTCTCCGTCCGTCACCCCATCTCAGAACTCCACTGGGCTAAGTTGTGACCTTGTACTTGTTGATGTGATTCTTTGATTAAATCTGCCTGGGAATTGTAACTCCACAAGGAGAGTCCCCAGAACCTACAATGTCACTTTTCCCCAGTGGGGGTACAGGGGATCCCCAGCGTCTAGAACCTTTCTCTGCACACAGTTGGTGCTCAGTCGACACTTGTGAATGAATGGACCACGTCTGAGCGTGGCGAAGGCCGCCCACTAGAAAGGAGCTAAGCCTTGATTGTCGTGTTAGTTCTTGAAGCACAAAGGAGGATGGGGTGGCCTCTGGTGGAAGTTATCAACACGCAGACGGACGTGAGGCTGGTGCCCGGATCATTTCCAAGCTGACTGTTGGCAGTGATCCCCTGGACTCACCGTGAGTCCCTAGGGCCACCTGTGCTCCTTGACAGATTGTCAAACGCGGTTTGTGAAACCCGTGGGGAACCCCTTTCCTGCTAACGAAAATCCTTCAGATCCAGGCTGCACCAGCGCAAGTGAGCCCACGTGGTCTCAGTCCTAGTGTGTGGCCGTCACAGTGAGCAAGGGAGCCAACCTTGAGTTCAGGGATTGACCCAGGGCCACTCGACCACCGCGCCCCAGCCCCAGCCCTGTTTGTATTTTATTTAGAGACAGGTCTCACGGGGCTGCTTAGGGCCTCCCTATGTTGCTGAGGCTGGCCTGGAGCTCGAGATCCTCCCGCCTCAGCCTCCCAAGCCACCGGGAATTCAGGTGTGCACCCCTGCGCCTGGCCCATTGACCTTCAGAGTCTTGAAGGCAGCTTGCGACTGGACAGACATTAGGGACACAAGGAAGGATGGCTTGGGAAAGGACGGCAGTCCACCAGTTTGAATGGGGTGCCCAGGGTTGAAACCAAGACCGGAACACAGAGCTAGCCACACAGCGTCCTCCACACAGAAGATCTTCCTGAGCCAAATCCAGTCATGTCGCCAGCACCCTGCTTAAACCCTCCATGGCTCCCCATTGGCCTCAGGGCAAGGGGTTCTAAGGACTCCCAGGATCCAGCCTCCTACCCTGTCCCTGTCCCCATACAGTCCCCACAAAAGTACTTTCTCTCTTTCTGGGACTTTTTACACTGTGTCTCTGCATGAGACACCCTCTTTCCCTTCTCTTCCCGACCATCCGCTGTGGCTTGGGTGTGGAGTGTCCCCCTCGGGGACTCTAAGAGGTGTTGGGACATGGGGGCTCTGCCCTTCAGAAGCCAGGGGCTGGGTTGATTCTCAGTTCTCACGGCAGCGAGCGTGTCCCCTCTCTCACGTGACGGGGTCAGTTATCCCGAGAGCAGGTGGCCGCAGTGCGGTCTCCTGGTGTTCTGTCCCCTCTGCAGGGCCACTCGCCCTGTCATTTCCCACCATGCCGAGACAGCACAAAGCCCTCACCAGAAGCCCAGCAGACGCCGGCACTCCAGAACCAGGAGCCCAAATAAACCTCTATTCTTTATAAATCACCCAGCCTCCAGCCTTATGTTACAGCAACAGAAAATGGACTAAGACACCGTCACTCTCCATTCAGGTGTGCCCTCCACCAGGAAGCCTCCCTGATCACTCCTCGGGTTCAAGTTAGGACCTTTGCCCTGCACTCTCGCATGCCGTCTGCTTAACTCCATCTTTGTCCAAGTTCCTTGGAGTATATCGTCCACTTCTTTCCCAGTCTCCTTCCCTGGGCCATGGGGACAAGCAGGTGCACAGTGAGATGGCTGTCCTACGAAGATTCAGGGGATGGTTCTCTCTGGACCCCGAAGCCTCGGTGACTGCCCAAGGTCCTGTCCATCACTGGATCTCAGACTCACCGCCAGTTCCCAGGCGGTCTTGTGGTTTGGGTCTGGAATGTGCCGGAAGCTCGGGTCCCAGTGCAGTGAGGTTCAGAGGTGGGCTCTAGGCACCGGTTAGAGCTCGTCAGTGGATTAATCCAACTGCTGGATTAATTCGCTGATGGCTGAATGGACTACTGGTGACTGTGGTGGGTGGGGCGTGGCTGGAGGAAGTGGGGCCCTGGGGGTGCGGCCCTGGACCACACACGTCCTGACCCCTTGCCCCTCCTTTCCTGGGGCCATGAGCTGACAGTTCCTCCCCCGACTCTTGCGCCATGATGTTCTGCCCCTCTTCAGGCCCAGGTCCTGGAGTCGGCTGACCACTGTCTGAGCCTTTGAAACCAAGAGCCCAAAATAAACTTTGCCTCCTCTAAGTCGTTCCTGCCGGGTCTTGTGGTCACAGAGATGGTCACTACACAGGTGACGAGACTCCTGCTCAGAGAGGAAGTGAATTGATCCAAGATCCCACGGCAACAAACCAACAGGAGGCGTGAAAACTCAATCAGAACTCGGCTGTGGCGGTCACCCCTACTGCTTCCCCCAGAGGGCCCTCCCCGGCCACCGAGGGGTCAGGGAACAGTGGAGGGGATGGAGCGGTGGCGTTGGGGGGCGGCAGACACAGAAGGCGCCCCTCTTCCCGGTCTGGTGGGTCTGGCCCGTGAATTATTCATGGGGAAGCAGCTGGAGGTAGCGTCTTTGCCTTAATGTTCAATTCCCCTAATGCTGGCCGGTCTCTGCTGAGAGCTTCTCAATTATTAATGTTTCTAGAACAATATTTGTTTTCTGTGCATCCAGCACCAAGCAGGGACCCCACAGCTGGTGGCCCTGCCCCCGGATTCCCAGAGAAGGGCTCGGCTGGCTGAGGAGGCGATTCAGAGGGTCACGGGGGCACCAGGCTGCGGAGGCAACAGCAGGTCCAGAGCATTAAGCCCAAGTGGCAGCAGGGACTCCAGGTCTCCCAGCATTTGGCCTCCCAGGAAAACAGACGCTCAATTACCAGGTGCCAGGCCCTCAGGGGTCAAGCACAGGGCTAAAGACTTTGCTTTTCCACCCTCGCTTCTTGCAGAACCTCCTGGGGTGAGATTTCTCACGCCCCTAATACAGTCTCAGTGGGCCCAGGGCCCAGTCGTTGACCCGGGTTGCACAGCTCACAGGGGACCACAGGGCTTGGACTTGAGTCTATAGGACACTGTGGTCCAGACGTGGTGCTGCCTGGGATTTTAGTTACATCATGACAGATGCGAGGTAGATGCCAGGAAGAACTTTCTGGAAGCCTATTTTGTTATTCCCAAAGAGCACTTGGAGCAAGGAGTTGTTGGGAGAGGAGAATGAGATGAATTCTGGATTTAGGGCAGTGGAGCTCAGGGGGAGTCCCCTGTGTGGGACTGTCCTCCTTCTCTAGGACATCTGGTTGGTGACAGGTGGGGGGGATGGGTGGGTGTCAACCCCCTAAGCGTGGAGGTGGTGAGAGAGTGCACAGAGTTCAAGGCCAGGCCGCAGAGCCTGGCCAGAGGGAAGTGAGGACCAGCTGAGCCACTCTGGGCAGCCCCTTAGCCTCTCTGAGCCTGGCTTCACCGTGTGTCACCCCTCCCCCGGGGCCATGGTGCCACGCATCTGAGACAATGCCCAGGGTCTCTCCTCTGAAAGACAGGCTGACACTTTCCAAAAGACTTGCTAAAGAATAAGAGAAGGGCGGAAAGGACACAGAAAACTGAATTCTTCCTCCAGGCTCTTGGGATGCCACGGGGAAATCGAAACAGATGACACAAAGAAATGACAGGGGGACAGGCAGGTCTCGCTGGGCACGGGGCCAGGTCAGAACTGCTTCTCACGGTCTCTGCCTCGGTCTGGGTCGCCAACGCCGGGCTTTGGGGGCCTTCCCGGTGGCCCCCCTCCCCGCTCCGCACATTGACCCTCCCTGCGTCTCCTGCAGACCTCGGGCTCTGATTGGCAGCTCCCACTGTCAGGAGTAGCTCTCGGCCAATCAGACGGGCCGGGGGCGGGCCTCTGAGGAGACCCTGGCTGCAGGGTCCGGCTGCAGAGAGGGCAGCGCCTCCCAGGTCGCCCCAGTGATCCCGGCCTCCCGAGTTCTTGTCCTCACGTGGTCCCTTACCCCTTGACTGCAGACCCTGTCCAGCGACTCACTTCCAACCCACAGGACATCCCCAAAGTGCTGGGCCGTGGCTCCCAGGAGCTGCTCCTGGGGACCCTACCCCCGGCGGCCACTGTGTCCTCCTGCTCTGGCTCCGCGGCCACGTGGCCTCTCCTGGTGGAGACTGCTGTCCCCATCAAAGGCAGCGAGGACCCGAGGCCTGCCCCGAGCCGTGGGAGTGGGCTTGGAGCCCTGTGGGTTTGTGCCCTGAGCTGATCTTGGCTGATTTCAGCCTCAAAAAGACCCTGAGCCCAGGACCCAGCTGAGCCGCGTCCGAGGCCTGACTCAGGAGCTGGGAGAAGGTGGGTTCTTTAGGCAGGAGGCCTGAGGGTGACCTGTTAATAGACAAGGACGTCGTGGGGAGACGGGTTGTGGGGCGGGAAGGCACCAGAAAAGGGACTCCTTCCGTAGAGAGGCGTTCTGCGGCCAGAGGTCAGGCCCCTGTGGTCCACAGGCCTCTGCCTTGTCCCTGAGACTGAGCCCAGCGGGGTCAGTGGAGGGCAGTCCTGGGGGGAAGAGGGAACGCACTGGGCACGCTCCTTAGGTTTTGAAAGATAAGACTCCCCTGGAATATTAAAAAGGTGTGGCTGGAAGTGGGACGAGGTTCTTGGCAGAGCATGGCCCAGCATGTATCAGGCCCTGGGTTCCACCCCCAGCTCAAATGGAAAAAAAAAAAAACGCATTGCTCATCTTCGGGCAAATGTGACTTACAATCACAATGAGAATCCTCTAGGGAATCCTCTACAACTAAAAGGACTGACAACAGGAAATTGTAGCAAGAGGGTGACCCTGGGAACCCTCATTTACTGCTCACCTGAGTGTGAAATAATAGACGGCTATTTGGAATTCCCCTTTGACCTGGCAATTCCGAAGTGAGTCCTGGGTCTATAACATATTGCTTCTGTCCACTGAAAGGAATATATGGAAATGCTCATAGCTGCCCCAAACCGAAAATAATTCAAATCTCAATCAACAGTGTAATGGGTAAATAAATTGTGAGGTATTAATTCAACGGAATATTATGCAATGGTGAAAAAGAATGATCTATGCCACACACAGCAGAGATGAATCACTGAGTAACAGTTAGCAAAAGAAGCCACATGTGAAAGGGCACGTGCTGTAGAATTCCATTTCCACAAAATCCCATCAGTGGTGGTGGAGAACCTAATGTGGGTTACCTTTGGGGAACCATCAACCTAAGGAGAGGGCACAGGGGGCCTCCTGGGGGTGTTATAAAAATTCCACCTTTTCTCTTGGTGGTGGTTATATTTTAAAAATCAAGTTGAACACATAAGATTTGTGCCCTTTCATTTTGTGAGATATGTAATTCCTCAGAAAAGAAAAAAAAACTGATTGCCATAATACACAACAAAGATGAAATCAATTACATGACCACTCCACCCATCTGGCTGGAGTCACCTCTGTGTGAAATAGTGGATGGCGGGGCGGGTGGCTACATTAATGGATTGACAGATGGACGGATGGATGGATGGATGGATGGATAGATGGATAATAGGCGGGTAGATGTGGATGGATGGGTAGATGGATAGGTGGAGGGGTAGCTGGATGGATGGGTGGGTGGATAGGTGGATGGATGGATGAGTGGGTGGATGGATGGATAGATGGATAGGTAGATGGGTAGATGGATAGGTGGATAGATGGATGGATGGATGGATGGGTGGATGGATAATAGGCGGGTAGATGTGGATGGATGGGTAGATGGATAGGTGGAGGGGTAGCTGGATGGATGGGTGGGTGGATAGGTGGATGGATGGATGAGTGGGTGGATGGATGGATGGATGGACAGATGGATGGGTGGATGGATAGATGGATAATAGGCGGGTGGATGTGGATGGATGGGTAGATGGATAGGTGGAGGGGTAGCTGGATGGATGGGTGGGTGGATAGGTGGATGGATGGATGAGTGGGTGGATGGATGGATAGATGGATAGGTAGATGGGTAGATGGATAGGTGGATAGATGGATGGATGGATGGATGGGTGGATGGTGGATGGATGGGTAGGTGGGTGGTTGGATGGATGGATGAATGGATAGGTGGATGGATGGATGGACAGATGGATGGATGGATGGGTGTGTAGATGGATGGATGGATAGATAGATGGATGGATGGATAGGTGGGTGGATGGATGGATGGATGGATGGATGGACAGATGGATGGGTGGATGGATGGATGGACAGATGCATGGACAGATGGATGGTGGATGGATGGGTAGGTGGGTGGTTGGATGGATGGATGGATAGGTGGATGGATGGATGGACAGATGGATGGGTGGATGGGTAGATGGATAGGTGGATGGATGGATGGATAGATGGATGGATGGATGGATAGATGGATGGGTAGATGGGTAGATGGATAGGTGGATAGATGGATGGATGGATGGATGGGTGGATGGATGGATGGACAGATGGATGGGTGGATGGATGGTGGATGGATGGGTAGGTGGGTGGTTGGATGGATGGATGAATGGATAGGTGGATGGATGGATGGACAGATGGATGGATGGATAGGTGTGTAGATGGATGGATGGATAGATCGATGGATGGATGGATGGGTGAATGGACAGGTAGATAGGTGGATGGATGGATGGACAGGTGGATGGATGGTAGATGAACAGGTTGAGGGTGGATGATACCATAGGGATGTAATGGAACAAAAAATTTGAACTGTACTAAAGGAGTTTTACTCAGAGTATGAAGAGATGTAGAACAGACTGGAAAGGACTCGGAAAGAAACGAGCCGTCCATGAAGAGGCTGGTCTGGTTGTCCCAGCAACAGACCGCGGTGTGGCTGGACCAAGAGCACAGGAGCTGCTGCTGGACTGGGATGGGTGGGGGCGGAGGGAGCCATCCAGGGGGAACCCCATGTTCCTGGCCGGGGTGGGACAAGGTGGTGATGCTTCCCTCCACCTGCAGTGAGGAAGGCAGGGGGACAGTGGGCTCAGGCCTGGAGGTCAAGTAGAACTACCCAGGGACCAGCAGACGGGGATGTCAGGAACCGTGGCACTGCTGCCTGGCACTGGGT
>NC_135323.1:19156747-19288689 GCF_048772815.1 Callospermophilus lateralis
GTGTGGGTGTGTGTGGGTGTGTGTGTGGGTGGGTGTGTGTGGGTGTGTGTGTGGGTGTGGGTGTGTGTGAGTGTGTGTGGGTGTGTGTGTGGGTGTGTGTGGGTGTGTGTGGGTGTGTGTGGGTGGGTGTGTGTGGGTGTGGGTGTGTGTGAGTGTGTGTGGGTGTGTGTGAGTGTGTGTGGGTGTGTGTGTGGGTGTTGTGGGGGGGTGTGGGTGTGGGTGTGGGTGTGTGTGTGGTGTGTGTGTGGGTGTGTGTGGGGAGGTGTGTGTGTGGGTGTGTGGGTGGGTGTGTGGGTGTGTGTGGGTGTGTGTGTGGGTGTGTGTGGGGGGGGTGTGTGGGGGGGGTGTGGGTGTGTGTGTGGTGTGTGTGTGGGTGTGTGTGTGGGTGTGTGTGTGGGGTGTGTGTGGGTGTGTGTGTGTGTGTGGGTGTGTGGGGGTGTGTGTGGGTGTGTGTGGGTGTGTGTGTGGGTGTGTGTGGGTGTGTGTGGGTGTGTGTGTGTGGGTGGGGTGTGTGTGTGGGTGTGTGTGGGTGTGTGGGGGGGTGTGTGGGGTGTGTGTGTGGGTGTGGTGTGGGTGTGTGTGTGTGTGTGGGTGTGTGTGTGGGTGTGGGGTGTTTGTGAGTGTGTGTGGGGGTGTGTGGGGGGTGTGTGTGGGTGGTGTGTGGGTGTGTGTGAGTGTGTGTGGGTGTGTGTGAGTGTGTGTGGGTGTGTGTGGGTGTGGTGGGGGGTGTGGGTGTGTGGGTTGTGTGGGTGTGTGTGTGGGTGTGTGTGGGGGGTGTGTGTGTGGGTGTGTGTGTGGGTGTGTGTGTGGGTGTGTGTGGGTGTGTGTGTGGGGAGGTGTGTGTGTGGGGGGGGGGTTGTGGTTTTAAGGCTGGATCTCGGTGTAGCCAGAGGGAGGGTGTCCCTGCACCAGCCCCACGTGCTGGGCTTCTGCCCTCCCAGCAGCTGGGAGCACCCCCAGCCCCTGCCAGCACCTGCCTGAGCCAGCGGCATCATAGCATCCAGCCAGCGGGCCACTGTCGTGGCTCTGGATAGTTTCAGAGGCCACCTGAAACAGGACCTCACTTTCTTAGGAGATACCCAAAACCTTAAGAATCATGATGAACACTTTAAATGCAATATTTTAAAAAATCGGAATTGATGCAAAAGTCCACAATTTATAAAAATCACATTCTCAATAGAGACAGAATCGATGACCACACGGTGAAAAGCCTGGTGGGAGCCAGAGACAAAAGGAAAAACCAAAAATACTGATCCTGGCTTTATTTTAAATATTTGTCTTTTGTTCACCCTAGATTTTATTTTTTTGCATGAATTTCGACTCCTAAAAATATTGCATTAAAACATTGATTTATGCCTCCAGGAAGGTAAAGCGGGCAGGCTTCTCCCACTCTTCCCCAGCACATGGAAAACCTGCTCGTTATACACAAAATAATCAAAAGATTCTGAGGCTGGAGAGAGGCTGGCAGGCGGGGGACCCTGGGCCCAAGGAGTGCCATGGCCGTGAGTCCTCCAGGGGCCTCTCTGCCCTGGGCAGCTCCACCTGGGGCTGAAGAGCCATCCGGAAACAGAGACGGAAAGAATCCCAATGAAAGTCCATCCCTAGACGGAGCCTTATCCCCAGGGTGTGGAAGAGAGCCCCACCCCACCCCCGACCGACACCCACAGAATCAATGGAGACCACATGGTGACCCTGGACTTCCATCACTGCCCCCAGGTCAGAAATTTCACCACTTTACTGTGAGGCCACCAGGTCAGTGTCATTAAAGGCCACCTGGGGGCAAACCGGCAGCTTTCCCACCCGCTCCAGTCAGGGAGCCCTCTGTGGACAGTGCCAGAGGAAGCCAGCCAAGGCAGAAGATCCAGGATGCAGAGTCTCATAACGAACATAATTCCAAAATGCCCAGGTTACAAAAGGAAAGAGAGAATCACTCATCACACCAAGAACCAGGAAGATCTCAGCCTGAATTAAAAAATAAGAAGAAGAAGACAAGAGACGTCGAGAATCCCAATAGGAAAGAGAGATGAGAATCACCCGGCAAAGATTGTAAGACAAACCTCACAAAATGCTTCCAAGCCCAATTACAAACACACCTAAAACAGATGAGTACACGGACATTCTCAGCCAAGAAACCAAAGTCGGAACAAAGAAACAGAAGATTCAAAGGAGAACCAACCAGAAAGTTCAGAGCTGAAGAATGAAATAAGTTTGACTTCAGCCACGTGAGGGGAGGGACAGAGGAGGGGATCAGTCAACCTGACCACAGCAGGGCAGAACGGCCTCCACAACAGACAGAAACAGACTCAGAGTGTTTCACAGAGCTCCAGGGGGCTCTACCAAAAAATCAGACCTTGGTGTCTCAGAAGAGGACTAAGAGGGTGGGGCTGATAAGCCACTCAAAGATGGAGGGGCAGAAAACTTCCCAGATTTGGCACAGGTCGTAAACCTGCAGAATCAAGAAACTTAGCAAACCCCAAACAGAACCAGACCAAAGAAATCCACCCAGATGCCTGCAGCCAACTCCAGAAATCTAAAGAGAAAGAAGAAAAGAAGAATCTTGAAACCTCAGAGAAACAACACTTTACCTCTGCGGAAAAACGACTTGAATAGCCCTGGATTTCTCATCAGGAGCCATGAAAACTGGGAGGAAGTAGCACATTTTTCTAATGCTGAAAAGAAAGAAAGAAAAAAAAAACCTGTCAAGCCAAAACTCTATACTGAAAATTCTATAGCAAACATATCCTTCAGGGATGAAGGGAAATCGGGAAATTTTTAGGTGAAAGGAAACTAAGGGAATTTGTCACCAGCCGATCAACTTTAAAAGAACCGCTAACAGACATTCTCAGAACTGAAAGGGATTGGTAAAAGGAGGAAAGTCGGAATTGGAGAAGGAAAAAAAAATAGAAACAGAAATAGTAAAAAGAAGAAAAAAAATGGGAAGCACATGTTTTTCTTCTTTTGAGCTTTCTAAACTGTGTTTGTGTTTGATTCGAAAATTATACCACCATCTGATGCATCTCTAAATGCATTTTCTAAAGCCATGTAGAAACACAGTTAAAACAATTATATTGTAAAAGAGGTGGGTGGAGGGATGTAAAAAGAGCAAGGTTCCCCACTTCCCTTCACGGGCAGAATGTTTACCACAGCAAAATATTTACTGTTGGAATGGATGTTTGCATAACGTCAACGACCAAGTCAATCACTAAAGCCAGACAGAGAGCTGAGCTGGTCAGCTCCCCATTACTGCAACAGATACCTGAGGATGACGAGCGGGGTCTGGCTCACGTTGGGGGGTCTCTGACCCTGCTGCCTTGGGCCTGTGGCAAAGCAGCACACCATGGCGGGAGTGTGCGGTGAAGAAAAGCCGCCCCTGTCATGGCCAGGAAGCAAAAACATTGAGGAGATAAGGCCAGGGTTCCTCTGTCCCCCTCAAGAGCACATCCCACTAACCGGAAGACCTTTCCCCAGGTCCTACCTCTCAAGGACCCTGCCCCGTCTCAACAGAGCTGCTTTGGGAAACAAGACTTTGTGCACACGGGTCTTGGGGGGATGCCAGAGATCCAAAGCCTAGCAGAGATGCACCCCAAAGCACTGTAGGTAAAAACTGTCCAACTAACCCCAGGAAGGCTAGGGGAAAAAAAACAGAGACAACAAACATAAAACAAAAAATAAAAAGGCAAATCTTAGCCCTCACGTATAAGCAATTATGTTAAATATAAATAGCTTAAAAACATGGATTAAAAGACAGAGATTGGTGGAGTGACCCAACATACATCTCCTTCACAAGAAATTCCCATCAAGTAGAACAATATAGGGTAGGTTGGAATTGAAGGGTTGGAAAGAAATGTATCCTGAAATCACACACAAAAAAAGCAAGACTTATTCATCAGAGCAAGCAAATTTCAGAGCAAAAATCACTATCAGAGACAAAAACTAGTCGAACTTAAAGCCGACATAGATAAATACATAATCATAGCTAGAAGCATCAACAATCAATCAAACAAGAAGCCAGGACATTTGAAAAGATGTAGAAGAGCAAAACAATGCCACCAACCAACAGGACTCAGATGACATCTGTAGGACACAATACCAAACATCAGCAGAATACATGTTGTTTTCAAGAGCCCACAAAACACAGATCCAAATAGACTCTATCCTTAGTCAAAAAGCGAACCTTCATATGAGACGAGATCACACAGCGTGTGTTCAAAGACTGCAATAGAATGAAACTAGAAAGCAATCACAAAGAAGACGCAAAATCGACAAATATTTGGAAACGAAATAACACACTTCTTAAAAAAAAAAAAAATCCACAGGTCAAAGAAGTCTGCAGGAAAAATTTAAAATACAGTGACCTGGATGAAAACAAAGACCCAATCTAACAAAATTTGTGGACACAGCGACCACAGTGTTGAAAAGGATATTTTCAGCAGTAAGTAACGCTTACCAGAGAAGAGAGCAAGACTCCCAAACAATAAACCAGACCAGCATCTCGAGAATCTAGAGAAAAGGATTCAAATAAGCCCAAAGAAAGCAGAAGGGGGCAATGAAATTGAAAACAGAAAGATGGTTTAAAGTGTTGATCCTTCAAAAAGTTTACTAAATTTGACAAACTCCTGGGAAGTCAGAGAAAAGCTAAAAGCTAAAAAAAAAAAAAAAAAAGACACAGGTGGTCAACATCAGGAGGGAAAACGGGGCATCACTACAGACCCCGCAGACGTCCGAGGAGGACCACGGATGCCGGGAGCAGAACCCACATCAAATGAACCCATTCCCTGCACATTTATCCGAGCTACCATAACTCACCCAAAATGAAATAGGTAATTTAAGTAGCCCTGTAACTATTAAGGTGATGGGATGTGTAATTTCAAAACTCTCCCCAAAAGATGTCTCTAGGGTTTCAATGTAGAACTCTATTAAATGGACAAAGAAGAGTTAGTAACAATTCTACATAATCTCTTCCGGAAAACAGAAAAAGGTACTTCCCACTGCATCTTATGAAGCCAGCACCTCACGGCTACCAGTAGCAGACAAAGGCAGCGCAGCCAAAGAAAGCCACAGATGGGTGGCCCGCCTGAACCCAGGGACAGAATCCTTAACACAACATCGGCAAACAAAATTCAGCCATAGAGAAGGAAGGACACAAGTCGACCAGGTGTAGTTCATCCCAGGGACGAGAGACTGATCTGACCTTGGAAAATCAATCAATGGGGGATTCATAAAGTATAAATAGGTTCAGTTCATAACAGGGAGGTGTGGAAGGGTGACAGCGCAGGACTGGGAGGTGGTTCCTGTCTGTGGTGTTAGCTCCCCTCTGACGTCACATGGAAACTGATCTGACCCAAGAGAGGGGCAGGGAGATCTGCGGGAGCCTGTCACCACTTCCCAGGTAAAAGAAGGTGAGGATCCACACTGAGGCAGGAGCTTACAAACTCAAGGTGTCTCTGCGGGGATCCCCTCAAAACAGACCCCAGACAAGGACTTGGGTTCAGGGGGCGAATGTGGGAGGTAGCCTCAGAAGCATGAGTGAGGACATGGAAAGGGAGACGGGAGGGGAGATGAACCTGTAAAGGGTGTGCCAAGGAGCAGCTCCCTGCAGCAGCCTGGGGCCCGTCCCACGGGGGCCAGCAGAGGACCCAACAGAAGGACATCAGAACAGAGAGCCTGAGGAGTTCCTCTACCATCTCCCACCCGCAGCTGGCTGAAGGGAGCCCCTGGGGTCCAAGAATGTCCAGGCTGCCTATACGAGCCGCTGAGTGCCTCGAGGCTCTGCAGCAGCTCTGTCTTCTAGAACTTTCTGTGATGACGGAACTCATTCTGTAAATGTGTCGTCCAATACAATCACCACTAGCCCTGTGTGGCTACTCAGCATTTGCAGCATGGCCAGCGCCACTGAGGGACGAAATTTTAAATTTTGTTCCATTTTAACTCACTTCAATTTATACGGTCCTAGGTGATAGTGGCCGCCATCTTGCACAATGCAGCTTCGGAAAAACAAAGCAGAGCCCTCGCAGTGCACTTAGAATGTGCAGGGAACTGCCCACCGCCACAGCTGTGCTGACCCCGGCAGGTTGAGGAGATGGGAAGTAGCCTGCCCGCCACAGAGAGAGGTCGAATCCACGAGACTTGGTATTTAATTAGATGTGAGGGCAAATGGCTCCAGGTAGTATGTCTTAGTCCGTTTTGTGCTGCTGTAACAAAAATCCCCAAGTCTGGGTAATTTGTAGAGAATAGTCACAGATTTTCTCATAGGGAGGCTGGGAAGGCCAAGCTGAAGGTGCCAGCTAGTTCAGTCTCCTAGTGAAGGCCACTCTCCACTTCCAGGATGGCACCCGAAGGCTGCATCTCCAGAGCGGAGGGACAAATACTGTGTCCTCACAGGAAAGAAGACTGAAATCCTTCAGGCAAATCCTCTAGAAAGGCGTCGAATCCTATTCTCAAGGACTCCATCCTCAAGATTCAGCTCCTGAAAGCCCCACTTTTTGTTTTGGTTTGGTTTGGGTGGTGCTGGGGATGGAACCCAGGGCCCTGTGCATGCCAGGCAAGCACTCTACCCACTGAGCTATGTCCCCTGCCACCACCCCCACCTCTTGATACAGCTTCATGGTCCATCACGTCTCGATGTGCGTTTTGGAAGGGGACACAAGCATTCAAGCCACAGCACAGGCTGTGACAGAGATGGCCAATGACCAAGCAGGGGATGTCCCCAGAGTCCGAGCTGACGGGTGCCACGGGGTGCACCAGGGACCCTGATGCTCACTCTGGGAAAAGGTCCAGAGAAGCCCCGGATGGTCCCCACCTGCTCTTCCGAGCAGGACCCAGCCTCCCTTGCCAATGGCAGAGCGTGGGAGAGTTTACGGCAGACGTCGTGGTGGACTCTGGGTCCCGTTGGTATTTCATCTTGCTGTTCAGCTGAACAGAACTCAAAGCAGCATTTTTTTTTCTTTTCTTTTCGGAAAAGGCAAAACAGGGTCCCCACCTAGGGAAAGCGGTTCGGAAGCTCCCTGATGCTAACAGACCCAGCAGCGCCCTCGCGGGCCTGCACGGTGGCCCAGTATCATTTCTTGGTAGTGACACGCACTGGGTTGCTATTCAGCCTGACTCCTTTGAAACCATTGCCAATGGCCCCATTAAAGAGTTCGCTAAAAATGCTAATGGCAGCTGCTGGGGATCTGGCCCTAATGAGGTTTTACAGGAAATGCACCCACCAGACCCCAAGGGCTCCAAAGCTGGGAAGTGCTGGTGGCCTGGCTCCCCTTGGCCACAGGCTCGCAGCCCACTCCCGTCAGCCCTAGAGAAGAGCCAAGGCGCCAGGCCTGGAGCCAGGAGTCGGGGACTACCTCGGTTGTCCCCAGGGGAGATCACCAGTCTTGAGGTCGGCCATGGCAGCCGCAGCAGAGTACTGTGGATTGGTTGGCTTGAGCCACAGAAATTTATTCCTACAGTTCTGGAAACTGAAAGTCCAAGTTCAAGGTCCCGGGAAATTCCATTTCTGGTGAGGACTGTCTCCCTGGCTTGCCTTCCCTCTGGGTGTGAGTGAAAAGAGAAAGAGCTTTCTAGATTTCCACGGGCCAAAATCTCCTCTTCCTACAAGGACACTAATTGTACCAGATTAGGAGCCTACCCCTGACCTCATTTAATTTTAATTACCTCCTGAAAGCCCCTGTCTTCAAACGCAGTCACATTGGGGGTTAGAGCGTCAACATGTGGATCTGGGGGAAGGACACAATTCAGTCCATAACAGAATGGCTGAGGACAAATGGCTCAGAGATGACACCCACTGAAATAAACCCATGAGCAAAAGGGATCATAGTCACCTCTGCTTGGCAGGATGCACCCTCACAGCCAGGCCCTGAGTGGCCATGGGGTGGGTCAGAGGCATCTGATGCCAACAAGCACCTCCTCTGTGCCAGGCATGGAGCTGGCTGCCACAGCCGCAGTGCCCACAAGCGGTACTTCCCACTCCTGCAGTGTGGCTCGTCCCAGAGAAAGAACAGGACCCCAGGAATACACCAGAACGTCCCCAGTTCTGAGCCCCGGAGGCTTCTCTAAACATTTAAACTGAGATCCCAAAAAACCGATTACACATTTTCCAGGTGAAATAAGTGGGCATGGAATGGGGGGAATGTTCTAGGCAGGGGATGAGACATGTGAGCAGAAAATTCCATGTGTCTGAAGCCACGTCCACCGTTCAGAGCCTCCCACGGCAGCAGGGCACCCGGGGCACCCCGCTCACAAGAGTCCGCTGCTGGGCCGGGCTCAGATTTCCACGGGGCCAAAATTTCAAATTTTATTTTCCCAAATTCCCCCTGGCCCTGAGAGGTTCAGACGGCTCGGTAAGCAGGGACCTCTCATATCAGGGAGGCAGATGGAGTCCCCAGGCAGGATCTTGCTGGTCTGAACCTGGGCAGGTGGCCTCTTGGGCCCCATGAATTCACGAATTGCATGAACGGACTCCTCCATTCATGAGAGCAAGACCCCAGTCACCTCTTAGAGGTCCCATCTCCTGGAACCTGGGCCACCTGAAGCCCCTCACCTTTTGATAAAGCCACTCCCTGTGACGTCTCTCCTCCTCCATGACTTCCTCTCTCTGCCACTGGATTTGCTCTGTGATTCCAAAAGGGCTGCCCCGACCCCCACTCTCCTTGACATCCAAGTTCAACTGGCACCACCAAGCGGGGAGGTTCTACCTAAGTCTAGTCCAAGTCCCAGGGCAGAATCTGATTGGCCAAGCCCAGCTTCACAAGCCAGACCACACAAGGGATAGGTGGAGGGCCAGCCAATGGCTGGGCTGCCTTCCAGTCACATGACCACTCTGCTCCAATCAGACAGGGCCAGGCAGAGAAGGAGTCTCCTGTCACTCATGACAGTGGTTCAAGGTGGCCAGGGCTGTAAGCATAAGCAGGGAAGTGTCCCACAGAAGTTGAAGGATGGCAGGTGATAATTATTATCTCTAGTCTTTGTTATTCGTGGGGAACCTGCTCCTGGTATCAGAGCAGAGGGTCAGGGATGTGGTGATCAGCATGAATGTCTTTTAGATAATCCGTGTCTCAGAGTTAGAAAAAAATGAACAAGACAATAATTAAAAGTGCAGGCTCATAGAGACAGCAAACAGTGATCTGCCACTTAATAGCTGGGTGTCCTCGGGCAAATTACTAAACCTCTCTGACCCTTCCTTTCCTCAGCTGCAATGTAATTAACAATAGAACCTGCCCCATAGCGTTGTGAGGATTAAACGTGATGGGACTTAATGTAAAGCATTAACTCAGAGCCTAGGACAGAGCAAATAATAAATGTCAATTTGCTTTTCTGAACAGAGAGCAGCCCTCATGAACAGACACATGGCCACAGCCTTTGTGCCCCTGGATGCAGCCAGGCCTGAAGGTATTTACCCTGGACTTTTTGGATGAATAAACTCCCTTTTATTTTCATGGCCTGTTTTAACTCGTGCTGTGACACTTGCATCACAAAGCATCCTGACAAAAAATTTCTTTAAAACCTTCTTCTCACTTCCCTGAAGATCCATCTCCTCACACAGGAAAACACTCTGCTCACTCGCTAGTTCTCAGACGCATCTCCTTGCGTAGGGAAGGGGAGCAGGGGCCAGCACAGGAGACTGAGGGGACACCTTTGAGCTTCACCCACCCAAATCGGCCTCCTGTCACCCACGCCATGGCTCAGCCCTAACGGCCCTGGGGTCTCCACACCCCGTTCTCTCTCTCCTCCTCCTCTCTCACCCTCCCTCCCTCCCTCTCCCCACCCCCACCCCCCTGTCCCTCTCTGGGGACACAGTGCTGTCCAGGGATGAGGACGCGGCCCCGGGTCACACCATGTGGATCTCCAGGGCAGGGAGCCCCTCCTTCTCTCACTGACTTTTCCTGTTTTCCTGTTTAATGTCCCATTCCTCTTCCTAATGCACATGTCCTCTGTGCCAGGTACAGGGGACACAGAATGAATGACCACAACCCGAGGAGCGAGAACTCACAGCACCACAGGAAAATCAGCCGTGGACAGAAGCAGCCTTACAGCCCGTGGTCAGTGCCAGAGAAGAGGAATGGACACAGGTGGACGTTCTCAGAAGCAAATGACAGGCAAGGGACACCGTGTCTGGAAATGGAATGTGGTCCGTGTGAAGGTCGGTAGTTTGTTCAGGAATATTGTGGCTCCTCCTTCCGGCTGTCCAGTAGGATCACTGTCTTTACCTTAGATGGAGCCATGTGACTTGTTTCAGCCATGATGTGTAAGCAGAAGTGACAGCACATGCCCAGCTGGGATAGGCTCCGCCCACCAGAGTCCCTGCCTGAGGAAGATTTGAGTGGAGCCCCCATCAGAACTCCTGAGGCATGGGAAATGCATGGGAGAAGGGAATCTTTGCAGGTTTAATCCACTGAGATTTGGGGTTGCTTGTTACTGCAGCATAACACCATCCGCCCTGACTGATACACTCAGGGATGCGGATGAAGGATGGGGTCTGCTCAGTGGTAGAGCACTTCTCTAGCATGTGTGAGGACCTGGGTGTGAAAGAGAAAAGATGGAGGAGGAGGAGCAGGAGGGGAAGGGGAAGAGGCAGAGGAAGGAGAAAGAGAAGGAGGGTGGGGATGAGGTCGGGGACAGCCCTTGGTCAGGATGGAGAAGGCCTGAGACTTCGCAGTTCCCTCCCCTTTCCATTTCACCCTGGCCCTGCAGACAGAGCTGCTGTCTGAGCCACAGCCTCACCCAGGCTCCCGACAGGAAGGGACACAGACAGGAAAAGACAGCAGTTGTCTTCATCTTTATTCCAGAAATTTTGCCTGATTTCGCTGGAAGGGGCCTGGGGAGCGCTCTCCCTCTCTCTCTCTCTCTCTCTCTCTCTCTCTCTCTGTTACATTCTGAGGATTCCCCCTCCCCTCCGTGGAGCCTGCATTTATCCTGAGCTCTGTGAGCTCCGCTGAGCAGCTATAAACCAAGAGGTGTCAGAAAGAGACTCTGCTGAGGAGAAAGTCAAAGCCAGGTGCTCGGGCACAGGAGGGCCCTCTGAGAGCGGAGACTCCGGGGGTGCCCACTGCCCCTCGCCACAGCCTCTCCAGTGGCTCTGACAGTGGCCACCCGGATTTATGGAGATGGAATTTCAGCAAACCTGAGATGCCATTGATTGCAAGGGGCATCTTTATGTACCACTAAGAAAGAGAAAATGCTACCAATTAAACCAAGACACGATGCTTTATTATTACTCAGAATTTTTATTTTATATGTATTGAAAGGGCTCTCTTCAGCCTGTGTAGACATATTTTTATTATATATCACTGTGTGCATGCAGAAAATGGAAGATATCAGCAAAGACTCTTGTGAATCTCCTTTCAACCGGGTTATTGATGTTTGCGTTTTTCACACAGTGGCCTCTTCTAGGGCATCAAGAGGGTAGGAAAGCTGAGCACGGGGGCCCACGTCTATAATCCCAGCTACTCAGGAGGCTGAGGCAGGAGGATCTCAAGTTCAAGGCCAGACTGTGCAATTTAGTGAGACCCTATCTCAAAACAAAAAGTGTTTTGAGATCCTGTCATCCCAGGGGCTTGGGAGGCTGAGGCAGGAGGATCACGAGTTCAAAGCCAGCCTCAGCAACTCAGCAAGACCCTGTCTCTAAATAAACTATAAAAAGAGGGGGGGCTGGGGATGTGGCTCAGTGGTTGAGTGCCCCTGTGTTCAATCCTTGATGCCCAAAACAGGAGGTGAGGGTGGGCTGTAGACTAGCGCAGAGCACTCCTGGTTTCAATGCCCAGTAACCCCCACCACCACCAAATGGAAAGAAAAGATGGTCGATGAGGAAATCTTTCTTGAAAGAACGCGCTACTGTTATCTCTCAGGCTTTATTTCAAACAGACTGCATAAAGTTTTGACGCTGCAACTTTGCTTTCATGGTTTTTAAATTAACTTAGTTTTATTGCATTATGATTATAAAAAGAGGGGGTTCATTGCGACTCTTGTCACAGGCACACAACACAGTGCCGTCATCAAGGTCCTTCCCCCGACTTCACCTCCCCTCCGCCTCCCTGGGCCTCAGGGACACTCAACCACTGAGCCACATCCCTGGCCCTATTTTCTATTTTATTTAGAGACAGGGTCTCACTGAGTTGCTTACACCTCGCCATTGCTGAGGCTGGCTTTGAATTCGAGATCCTCCTGCCTCAGCCTCCAGAGCTGCTGGGATTATGGGCGTGCACCACTTCGCCCCACATGACCTGAATTCTCTGGGAAAAATACCAGGAGTGGTATAGCTGGGTCACATGATGCCTAGTCTTTTGACCAAACCTCCAAACCTATTTTCACACTGATCGTACCAATTTACAATCCCACCTAGAGTGTAAAAGTGTCTTTTTCCCCAAAAATCCTTGCTGTCATTTATAATTACTTGTATTCTTAATGATTGATGCTGGCATTTTAAAATCTTGCAAAGTAATGACAACTGTGTCACGGTGCTGACAGGTTAACAGTGGTTATGAGATGCCATTGATTATGAGGTGAAACCTGACTACAGAAAAGTTAAAATAGGGAGAGAAAAATGTGAGTCCTTGAATCAATATGAAATCTCGCCCACCTTCCGGGATTCTCCAACAAATGCAAGAGAAAAGAATCTGGGATCAGAAAGGTTTGAGTTCAAATCCCAGCCACACCTCTTCCTAGCTGTGTGGTTGATGCATTAAGCAAGGTGGGCTGAGATCTGCTGCAGTAACAACAACCCCCACACCTCAGAGGCCGCTGACCACCATAAAAGTTTGTCTTCCTGCAAATCTGCTGCAGGACAGGCCATTTGTCAGCACAGCTGTTCTTTGTGTGCTGATTTCGGTTTCCATCAATTTCACAAAGCCTCATCCACCCACCAGCAGGCAGGAAAAGAAACTGGGTAATTGCAGAAGGGCTTTGCCTGCTTCAGCCTTGAAGCCCACACCCAGTCCTTCCACCCACATTTCATTGGCCAGAATTAGCCCTACCTATCTGCAAAGGGCTGGGAATTGGACTTTCCTGTGTGCTCAGGAAAGAGAAACAGTCGTGCCAATAGTAAAATCCAGCACAGTGGCCTTAAGAAACTGGCTGAACCTCCCTGAGGCTTTGGTTCTTGTAAAGAAGGGGTTTGGACACGCGGGCTTCGCGGACCACGTAGATGATACACACACAGCACTGTGAATGGTGCGTCGCATGGTGAGCATCCTCGCCCCTTTCCACCTGGAAGTGGCTATTCAATCCTCCCCTGTTTTCTGCCAGCAAAATAGTCCCAACTCCTCCATCTGCTTCTTCTCTTTCCGATCCTCCCCTCTCCACCCTTTTAGACCTTCAGTTCTTTTCCCAGATGAGACCCTCACATGAATTCATCTTTCCCTCTCTGTGTCTCTGGTTTCTCATGGTCCTCAGTTCTGACCCCAACTATGCCAGACACTTGCTGTGTGACCCCTGGCAATCCCATAGTCCTCTCTGGGCAGAAACCTCCATCGTCAATTGCCTGGGGCCAGAAGGGAGCATCAGTGAGTGGACTGGTCCAGGAAAGTCCATGCGAACTGGAGAAGCCTCACCCTTTCTCTAAGGGGAACGGCACTCCTCATTCCAGCCTCTAGCCGGCATTGCCAGAGCTTTTGGTGTTCAAAAAGAAAGTGAAAATCCCCATTTTTATGTGAAATTTGCTACTGTTTAAAATGTTGACAACTACTTAGGGGAAAAAAGTGATTCTATGCCTGCCAACCAAAAATATGTTAATGAGGAGGGTCTGGCGGGTTGACAAGCTCCGGAGTCCTTGAGAAGCAGAGCCTAGGACATTTTCCCTTTTAATAACTCTGATTCTGGGTCCAAAGGCCTTACTGGGTCCCTCTCAGAAGCCGACATGCCACACCCAGGGAACAATCTCACCCAGAAGGGTCGCTAGGCAGCTGGAGGGGCTGGTCCTGGAGGACCCAGGCAGGAGGCAAGGCATTGGATATGGCTGTGATCCTGTCCGCGAGTTTGATCTGAAGCCAGTCCTAACAGTACAAATGTCTATGAGCAAAGCAACCAGCCCTGCTCAGTGGCGCAACCCTGTAATCCCAGCGGCTCAAGAGGCCAAGGCTGGAGGATGGTGAGTTCAAAGCCAGCCTCAGCTATGGTGAGGTGCTAAGCAACTCAGTGAGACCCTGCCTCTAAATCAAGTACAAAGTAGGGCTGGGGATGGGGCTCAGTGGTCCAGTGTCCCTGAGTTCGATTCCTGGCACCCATAAAAATGTTTTCAAAATCCAGACCTGGGAGACGCTGTGAGGAATCAAATCCACACCCTGCACTGGGGGACTGGGGGGTCTGGGGGGACTGGGGGGACTGGGGCAGGGGTGGACTCCTGCACACAAGGCAGGAGAGGGGGTGGGCTGGGGATGTGCCCTTGGAACTCAGGGAGCAGGTGCTTTGCAGGCATCTTTAAGCCACACCCGACAGGGAGCTGCTCTGGTGCAGGAGGCCTGGGGTGAACGTGCAGCCCTGAGACAGCTGCACTGCAGAGAAGTCTCCCGGTTCCTAGGACAGTGGGCCGAGGGCAGAGTTAAGTCCCCCGTCCCCTCCCCCTGGCACTAGTTGGCATCAATCAAGAAAAACCTTCATCCCAGCCACAGCGGCAGTCACCCTGGTTGTCCATCAGAATAATTTAAAAGTCTGGAGGCTTGTTGCGCAGTGCCCAGGCAGGGACCCAGGGCTCCTGGGTGCTAAGCAAGGGTCCCCCTCCAGCCCACCCCCAGCTTTGGTATTGTTTTAAAAGTCGTGGTGTCTCCGAGGTGCAGCCGACCGGAGACCAGGGGCTGAGCGTGGGGCCTCGCTGGTGTCAGGAAGGCAGCGCGTGACGGACAGAGGGCAGGAAAGGGAAGGGCGGACGGACCGATCACAGGTGGCATGAAAGGGGAGGATGGGGAGCGCCAGCTGCCGCCCTGGGGGAGCTGGAGTCCTGCAGCAGCCACCGCGGAGCGCGGGGTGGGCGAGCCTCGCCTTGTGGCCTCCCAGCCGCGGGCCGCCGCCCGGGGACGTGTCCTGCATCCACGGCTGGGCGCGGGCGGGCGGGCGGGCGGCGGCCGCGGGGCCCGGCTGCCCCCTGGCGGCGGTGTGCAGCACTGCAGCGGCGGCGCGGCGGGACGGGGTGGTCCCTCCCCCGGGGCCAGAGCGCGCCGCCGCGCGTTGCCGAGCAACCCCCTCCAGGCCCCTCCCTCGCTCCCGCGGCGGCGCGCCCGCTGCAAACTTGAGCGCCCGCGGGCCTGGCCGCCGCCGCAGGGCCGAGGGAGGGGGAGGAGGGGGAGGAAGCGCTCGCCGGGGCTTTTTCCTGGAAAGGGCTTCTCTTCCCTCCTCCGTGAAACAGGATCCCGGTGGGGGCGGGGAAGGCGATGGTTTAAGTTAATTTAAACTCCGTCCGCCGCGGGCGGCCACCGAGGAAGGTTTCCCTTTTCTCTTGGAGCCTGGAGGAAGCGGGGAAGCTCTTTGCTGCCGCCCAGCGGCCGCTGGCGGAGCAGCCGGGAAGCTGCTCGGAACGGCCCAGGCAGCGCGGCCAGGGGGCGTCCCAGGTCCCCAGGTGCCCGGGGAACCCTGGGGACAGCGTGGCCAGTACCGACTGGGGCTCGCTCTTTGCCAGGCACTTTTCACTGGTGAGCCCTGAGCTTAGTAGCACGGACCCTGACTTTGCAGAGAGGAAACTGGGGTCCCCCAGGAACGAAGGACAGTGACAGTGACCCATGCTGGGCTTTTCAACGCTCAGGTCCATCCAGAGCCCGCAGACCTCGGGGCTCCACTGCAAAGGGTGGTGCTGACCTCTCTAGTTCTCCAAGCAAAGCTGCGGGGGGTCCTCAGACACTCATCAGACCCTCCACCCCACCCTCACCCCCAGCTCTCCCTTGAACTGCAGGGACCTCAGACAGACGCCAGCGCTGGCGCGTAGTGTTGGGCGACGGCCTCCAAAATGGCACAAGGCGGCCGCCCCTGCAGCATCCCCTATGATCCTGTATCAGGGGACAGGGTTCGCCTATTGCCTCCTGGGAGTGCCGCCCCCAGGTGTGACAGCTGCAAGACAGAGCCATCATCCCATCCTTGTGCCTTGACCTCCTAGGACCCGGTGGCCCCCGGCCCAGCAGCGCAGGGAAGGAAGCACACACAGTTAACCTGGTGCTTGCCGCCTATGGGAGCCCAGAAATGGCCGCTGCCTCTCCCTCCAGGCATTTGAACTTGACCCTGGTTTCAGGAGGGAGATCATAGAGAACCGTCCCCAGCTCTGAGGCCTTGCCCTGCCCAGGCATTTGTTGGCCTCCTCTCCATTCCTCTCTGCAACAGGTCTTTGATGTAGATCCTGTTACTAGTGCGTTTCACAGGTGTGGGCGCTAAGGTCACACCCCTATTAAAGGAAAACCAAGACTTGAACAGAGAGTCTGAGTTTATCCCTGTGCTTCTAAACAGTCCAGCAGCCGACCTTACACCTGGAGGAAGTGTTTCAAGGAAGAAGGGACGTGGGTCTGTGACCTTGAGCCGGTCACTTCCCCTCCAGTTGGGTGAAACTGCTTGTCTACCTTAGCGGAGTCATTCACTGGGAGAATTAAATGAGATAATGCAAATAACTTGCCTTCCCAGCAAGAAGCCTGGAATTCAGGAATGGGTTACTTAATTAAAGAATAAATAGATGAGTCCCCAAAAAATGTAGTCCTCTAATTCTTCAATGATGCAAAAATAAAATCTTCTGCTGGGCTCCAGCTCTGCCCCTACCCTGCATGTCTTGGTGACCATCCCCAACCCTGGCCACAAGCCACATGCACTTGCAGCCTGTCTCTAGAGCTGAGCTCATCAGGCAGTATAAGCACCAGCTGTGGCTCAAATCTAAGGCAAGATTCTCACTGAGCCCTTGCACACAGGGTGTTCTTGAATCACAAGATCCAGGTCCAAATCCCCACCAGAACCACTAACAGCCACTTACTTGCTGTGGGACCTGGAGCAGATGGCTTAACCTCTCTGATGCATGAATTCTTTTAAAAGGGATCATGTTTAAACAAAAAAGACACTTGCCAGATAGGAATGTCCTAAAGTTCTGGTCCCAGTCCTCTTTCCCTTTGAAGTAGCACTAATCAGCAAAAAGACCAGAGGGTAAGTCTTCTCACACTCCTGACTTGGAGCTTCCTGAACTTCAAGAGAGGCCAAGGCTGGGATGTCCTTTGTCACATGGCTTTGCCCCACCCCACATGCAATCCTCCAGAATTTCCTGTCTGGCCTCAAAATTGTAAATCTCAGGATCCTGCCCTTTTCTCCACACTCATTGCTTCTATCTTGGTATGAGCTACTGGCATCACCCAGCAGAGCAATCCGAACAGCTTCCATGCTGCCATGGTGCCCTGACCTGTGTCAGTCAGTTCCCCGTCACGGTGACAAAATACCTGAGAAAATCAGCTTAATATACAAAAAAGGTTTATTTTAGCTCAAGGTTTCAGAGGTTTCAGTCCATTGTTCCTTGGTCCTGTTGCTTTGGGTCTGTGGTGGCCCAGTACATCATGGCAGGAGGGTAGGGTGAAGGGTACCTGTTCACCTCGTGGCAACTGGGAAGCAAAGAGGAAGAGGAGGGGCCAGGGTTCCAAGATCCCCTTCAAGGCCATGCCCCCAGTGACCTCACTTCCTCCCACCAGGTCCCACCTCTTACAGAGTCCATTATGAGGCTGGGCGTGGTGGCGCACGCCTGTAATCCCAGCGGCTCAGGAGGCTGAGGCAGGAGGATCTCAAGTTCAAGGCCAGCCTCAGCAACTTAGTGAGGTTCTTAGCAACTTAGCGAGACCCTGTCTCAAAATAAAAGATAAAAAGGGATCAGGACGTGGCTCAGTATTGAAGTGCCCCTGGGTTCCATCCCCAGTACCAAAAACAAACGTTCCACTGTGAGAAGGAAAGATGGTGACTAGAGGAAGGGGCATCTTCCAGCCACTCTGTGGCTCAGGCCTCGCGGGAGTGGGTTCTCATCGAGGTGGATGACAGAGGGGATTCACAGGAATAGTACTTAGAGCCAGGCCAGTGGCACCAAGGGCACCTTTACCTCAGAGGGGAGGGTCACACAGGCAGAAACATGGTGACCAGCTTGGCATGGGAGAACCAGGGACCAGAGAGGCCATCGGATCGTGACTGAGCCAGAGGCTGCACAGCAGGCTGGTGTTGGACAAGGGCCCTGGCTGCCAGCTCGGAGCGGGTGGGGGCATCCTGGAGGGGACGCAGCCTGGCTCTCTGTGGGAAGCTTGCCAGGCTGACCCAGCAAGCACCTGCCGCAGGGCCTAGGGTGTCCCTGGTGGGGCGCAACCAAAATAGGCAGAGAGAGGACTCGGGTACGGGGTATGCAGAGGGGTGTGGCTGGCTTTCCCTGGGTCTGGAAGCTCACAGGACCAGCCAGGGAGAGAGAGCCCAGAAGCTGGTCAGGCAGGCGTGATTGCACCTGGGACTGATCACTTGTGGGTGGTGGTGTGTGCGAGACCCACAGAGGGTTGGTTACCTGCCCTACAGGTGAGTTCTCAGGGGCCCCCTGAGATCCAGACGCCCAGCAGAGATCAGCATCTGTCCAGCCCTGGAGTGTGGTCATCTAAATCCCTCTGGAGCAGATACCACCCAACACGGTCCTGGAATTCCAGTCAAAGCTAAACATCAGCTGGTGGCCCACGCCTGTCCTCCCTGCAGCTCAGGAGGCTGAGGCAGGAGGATCGTGAGTTCAAAGCCAGCCTCAGCAATGGCGAGGCCCTAAGCAACTCAGTGAGACCCTGTCTCTAAACAAAATAGAAAATAGGGCTGGGGATGGGCGCAGTGGTTAAGCTCCCCTGGGTTCAATCCCCCATGCCAAAAAAAAAAAAAAAGTTATGGAGAGAGAAGAGGACCTGGGGATACACTAATGACAAGAATCTCATCAGTGAAATGAAGGTTTTATAAACATTAGGAATAAAGATGAACATCCACAAACAGGCGGCATATAGAACCCCAGATCGACAGGATCAAAAGAGAAGCTCTTCAAGAAATATCACAACCAGAATTCCTGACATAGAGAATAAGGATAGAATATGTAGACACCCAAGAGAAAAATGTCAGGCTGCATTTAGATGTAAACCAATAACGCCGACTTCTGACTTCAGCTCAGACTCTAGAATCCAGGAGGGCTGGAAATGAAATAACCCAAGGTCTGAAAGAAAACGGTTTCCAACCAAGGTTGTTATATTCCGCAAAGCCATCACTCAGAATCCAAGGAAAAAAAGAAAACTTTTCCATAATAAGGATAAATGAAAAGAACCCGGGACCACTAAGCCAGCACTGCAGAAAGTACCTAAAGAATCCCTACACCCAGAAGACCTCCAAAACCAACCCCAGAGCCTTAAAATGGAGGAAGCTCACTAGAAGAGCAACCAAACAAGTAAAAATCGAGACAAAATTAAATATCTGAAGCAAACCAAAGTGGGTAGGCAATAATAAACCTCTCTACATAATAAGGTTGAATGTAGATGCTCTCCATTTACATAATGGCAAAGGGACACCTTCTTCACTTTCTTCTCAGCAGATCATGGAAACTTTTTCCAAAACAGACCATGTTTTAGGTCACAAAGCAAACCTTGGCAAATAAAAAAAAAAAATCAGTACAACCCCTTGCATCTTATCAGGTCATACTGGAATGAAATTAGAAATTAACCACAAGAAAAATTAGAGAGACCACATTAGCACATGGAGATTGAACAATACTCTTGTAAATGAGGAATGTGTCAAAGAAAAATGAGAGGAAATAAGAATAGAGTAACATGGAGCCCTCTTTGAAGCTTGATAGGCCCTGGATACATAAGCAAAGTCCAGGTTGATGGTGGATAATCAGGGTCAGGGATGAGTCGGTTAAATGCATGGGAAAGGGAGGAGGAAGAGAAGGAAGAGGGAGTAGGCGAGGGAGGAGGAGGAGGAGGAGGAGGAGAGGGAGGAGGAGGAGGAGGAGGAGGAGAAGAAGAAGAAGAGGGAGGAGGAGGAGGAGGAGAAGAAGAAGAGGGAGTAGGCGAGGGAGGAGGAGGAGAAGGAGGAGGAGGAGGAGAAGGAGGAGGAGGCAGAGCAGGAGGAGGAGGAGGAGAGGGAGGAGGAGGAGAAGGAGGAGGAGGAGAAGGAGGAGGAGGAGGAGGAGAAGGAGAGGGAGGAGGAGGAGGAGCAGGAGGAGGAAGAGGAGAAGGAGGAGAGGGAGGAGGAGGAGGAGGAGAGATAACTAGGGACTAGCCGGGAAGGTGGTGTGATTCTGCAAGGTCAACGTGGATCAGACTTTAAGGTTGGCACCGATGCTCCTTGACTCATGAGGGATTATGTTCCAATAAACCCTTTGTGAATATTTTAACTCAAAAGTGCACTCCGGACACCTAAGCCACCATACGTAATGGCTCAAATGACCCTAAATGTGCTTGAAACACTCCCATTAGTGCACATTAGAGCAAACTCACCTAACGCAAAGCTTGTTTTATATAAAGTATGGAATATCCCGTGGAAATGTGCAGATGAGTGTTTTGGAGACACGACGGGATGCCAAAACACAAAGCACCACATCTTGCAGACAACAGGATGCCAGGGTGTACCCCAAAGGGTAGTGCAAGACCCAAACTCAAAATTCAGTGTACAGTCTCTACTGAGCGCTTATCACTTATGCACCATGGTGAAGCTGAAAAATTGTAAGCCAAACCATCCTAAGTCAGCAAGCATCTGCATTTCCCCAGGGATGAGCCCCATGGCCACCACAGTCAGTATAGCCTAAGCTATGCTTCAGTGACAAAAGAACCCTGGAATCTCAGTGCCTTGAAAAACGGCTTAGTTCCCACTCCTATGATACCTGGACATGCCCAAGCCATGGTATCTGGAATGCATGGCCTCCAGAGAGAAGGGAAATGGACCAAGGACCCCAGCACTGACTGCCACAGCCCCCAAGGGACACACGGCACGCCTGCTCCAGGCCACTGCCCAGAACTGGTTCCACAATCCCAATCGTCTGCAGAGAAGCTGGGAAATGTGGAGGAGTGCACAGATATTTGGAGAGCACTCATCTTTTTCTCCCAGTGACACAGACCAATAAGGGAACAGAAGAGTATTTGTAAATGGCTTCCCGGGTAATTTTGATGAATGTGGGGGAGGGGCAATTAAGGACATTGATTTGCATAATGAGAAAAGTGTTCCCAAATCCCTTATCTCAAAAGCCTTATAACAATGAGAAAGTCTCAGCTTGGTGACGTCTTTAACACCCAGCCTTCCAGTATCACTCATTTCCTTTATCAGTAGATAAAGAGATACACAGTTGGCCTTAGATCCAGAACTTTCAAGAGAAGAATGAGTGTCTTGCTAAGCCTACAAAACTCTCCTTGCTCCCATCAAAATCTTTTTTTCCCCTCTTTGCAGTACTAGGGACTGAGCCCAGGGGTGCGCCACCACTGAGATACACCGTTAGCCTCTTTTTATTTTATTTGAAGTCACGGTCTCACTAAGTTGCCCAGACTGGCCTCCAACTTGCCATCCTCCTGCCTCAGCCTCCCGAATCGCTAGGTTTACAGATGTGAGCCACCACACTGGGATGTAATTTTCTGGATCACCTCCTCTTTAGGGCATATGACACCAGCTTTCTAGGCAGGATGGCAAAGTTTCCTTTTAAATACATCTATCTGTTTAATTAAATGGAATTTATTTTAAGAAGAATGTTAATAATAGTATAGATGACCCACGCGTATAACAAAATGTTGGGAAGGGAGTGTGAAGGACTGAGCCTGGGAAATTCCGCTCCAAGTCAAACTGCCTCATGTATATTGGGATTGTTTGTTCATTTGTCTGATATTCAATTGCCTAAAGCGATTACGAATGTTTAAAATACGCAATGTGATCCGCTGGTGCACACAACACGTATTGTATAATGATCGCCACAATCAGATTAGTCACTACCTCTGTCCCCACCCTGCCGGACCCCAGATGCCGTGTCCCCCACTCCTCAGCCTCTGGAAGCCTCTATCTCTGCGTAGTAGACTTCTTTAGATCCCACATAAACGCCAGATCACACGGAGCCCGTCCTTCTGGGCCTGGCCTGTTCCACTTGGCCTGCTGGGCTCCAGGTTCACCAGGTTGTCACAGTGGCAGGACCTCCTTCTTTCCGTGGCTGGCGGTGTTCGTCACACGAGCTCACCTGTCAGCTGGGCCCAGCTCCAGAGGCCTGTACCCCAGGTTCTAGGGAGGCCCCAGCAGGAGGGTCCCTTGGGCCCAGGAGTTGCAGACCAGCCTGGGCAACTTAGGGAGACCGACTTCAAAAGGTCTGGGGATGCAGCTCAGTGGTAAAGCCCTTGGCCTGCTTGTGCCAGGTCCTGGGTTCAATGCCTATCACAGCAAAAAGACAAAAGTTTTCAGTGTGTGTGTGTGTGTGTGTGTGTGTGTGTGCATGTCCTTACATGTGTGTGAGTGCTGTGGTGTGTGTGTCAGTGTGTGCGACCCTTGCATGGTGACCCTTTGAGTGGCCCGTCCTGCTTGCCTCTAACTCCACTGTGCCCAGGCCCTTGCCCAGCCCCCGCCAACTCCATCTCTTGGCCAGTGGCTGTCCCAGCAGGTGTGAGGCTCCGAGTCCCTGCAGCCTTGGTTTGTGCTCCTCTGGGACCAGCGAGGCCGGCACCTTTCACATACCTCTCAGCCAGGGTGTCTCTTGTTTGGGGAAAAAAAAAAAAAAGTTTATTCAGATTCTTAGACATTTTGAATGGGGTTATTGGGTCTTGCCTGGGGTTTCGAGCTTTGTCTTGCTTTCTGCTGTTGGGCTGCGAGAGTTCATCACGTGTTGGGGTGCTGGCTCCTTGCTGGAGATATGGTGTGCAGATATTTTGTCCCATTTCATTCCACGGATTGTTTTCTTCACTGTGCAAAAGGGTTTTTTTTTTTTTTTGCATGTCCTCTGACTTGTTTATTTTTGCTTTGGGTGCCTGGGCTTTTGGTATCGTATGTGAAAGTCACTGCCAAGACCAACGTCAAGGAGCTTTTTGCTGATTTCTTCTAGGACTTTTAAGTTTTCAGATTTTTTTTTTACCTTTGTTTCTTTTGTGTGTTGCTGAGGGTCGAACCCAGGGCCTCATGCATGCCAGGTGAGCGCTCTACCACTGAGCCACCTCCCCAGCCCTGTTTTCAGATCTTAATATTAAGTCTTTAAACCATCTTGAGTTTTTTTTTTGCGGGGGGGGGGGTGGTACCAGGGACTGAACTCAGGGGCACTCGACCACCGAGCCCCACCCCCAGCCCTATTTTGTATTTTATTGAGAGACAGGGTCTCACTGAGTTGCTTAGTGCCTCACTTTTGCTGAGGCTGGCTTTGAACTCGCCATCCTCCTGCCTCAGCCTCCCGAGCTGCTGGGATGACAGGCGTGCGCCACCGCGCCGGTCTGGAGCTCACTTTTGTATCTGGTGTTATGTCCGGGGTCCGGCTTCCTTCTCTGGCATGCGGATATCCACTTTTTCCTCGTCTATGTCCATCAGCAGCTCCCGTTCACAGAGGGGCAGTCGAAAGACAGAATGTTTAGAAGCGTGGAGACCGCCTGCTTCATCCAGCTCTGTCCCTCCCTGGCTGGGACCCTGAGTGGCTTTAGACCAGTGACTAATAAGCAATCAATCTATTAAAATCAATCTATTAATCCATTCTCTCTCTCTCTCTCTCTCTCTCTCTCTCTCTCTCTCTCTCTCTCTCTCTCCCCTCAGCTTCCTCCTTTATAAATAAGGACCAAAAATGAGACCCACTTCACTCAGTTCTTCTGAAGATCAAATGATTGAACACTTAGATGGTGAACCGGGGGGTGGGAAAGCTCAACAGACGTGAGGTCTCACTAGCATCGTCCTGGGGCCTGCAGGTGTAGCTCAGAGGATTCTGGTTCTGTCCCCATGCCATAGAGAAAAGAAGATAGTATCACCCTACTTTCTACTGGGGCTGCGTATACATCTTTCTCTTTTAAATAGCACAAAGGTGTTGCAAGAACCTGGGGGGTGGGTCTCATTACTAGTACGTGGGGGAGGGGTACTGAGGATTGAACCCAGAGTCCTCTGCCACTGAGCTACATCCCCAGCCCTTTCTATTTTAAGACGGGATCTCTCTAAATTGCTGAGGCTGGCCTCCTACTCGTGATCCTCCTGCCTCAGTCTCCTGAGTCACCGGGATTACAGGCGTGTGCCCCCACACCTGGCCCTGTTATTGGTATTTTATAGACGAGGAAACGGCTCGGGAATGTCCGTGGACGTGCCCAACGCCACGCAGGCAGCCGCGAGAGGAAGCTGGATTCTGACACCGGGTGGCTATCCGGGAAAAGCCTTTTGATTTTGATCAGGATGCCCTTCCAGGACATGCTGTGAGACTCGGGCTGCTGTTGGGTCATGGGTGGCGTTTGTTGTGTGACAGTATTCATTTATTGTCATGTTCCCCTTCTGTTCCCGGCAAGTGGACCCAGGCGCAACATTTATAAGAACTTATTGAAGTGAAAGAGGAAGTCCCTTTCCACGACGCAGTGTGGCAGGCTGTATTATCACTGGAGCCCCCGGGCTGCCCCTCCCTGGGGGTGAGGACACAGTGCTGTCCCCTGACAGCCAGCTGGGCACATGGCTCACTGTTTCCTGCCTTCTCTCTCCCAGGATTGTTCAGATAGAGGCCGTCCCTTCAGCCTGGGTCCCCAAGTGGGGAGGACACAAGCAGGGTCACAGCCAACCCACAGCGGCCACAAAACACAGGGAACATTCAAAGTCTTTTCCTCACGGAGGACTGAGATTCGGGAACATTTGTTACAGCAGCAGAACTTATCCTATCCAGGCGGATGACATGGCGCCACTCGCAAAGATGAAGTGTGAATGGAAGACGGGGGCTCAGGACTCTGGGTCTACCCAGCAAGGAGATGGGGAGCAGCCGCGATGCTGCCCTCTCGGGAGCCCCTCTGCGGTGCTCGGGACCCTCTGCCAGCTCTAAGGCAGGAGGAGGATCTCACGGGGCATGTCACTCAGATGCCTGTCTGTGTCCAGCAGACACACCTGTCCCCCTCAAGTGCTAAGACTCTGTGATGGGGTGGTGCCAAACAGGGTCACTGTGCAGCAGTATCGCCCCAGGGGAGGACTCTGAGGCTGTCACCCACTGCACCGTGGCTGTGCCAGTTCCTGTCACTGCAAATTACACAAAACAGTTCATTTTACAGCTCCCCAAGGAAAGCTGCCAGGAATGTGGGTGGAGTCTTGTCCAAGCAGGCTTACCCCACAGCCGAGGGGCCCAAAAGGCAGGCCACCCTAGATCTTATGTCCTGGCTACCACAGACCCCCCCGGACCAAAGCACTGACGGACACCCTATGCCAGAAAGGGCAGGAGCAGAGCCCCGACGATCCGGGCCAGTCCCTCCTTATCTCATTCCACCATTATTCTTGAGACCTGCAAGGGAGAAGGGAAGAGACCTGGGTCAGTCCACGGCCACCCTGGGAACTGTCCCGCAGGGAGGACCGTGGTCTGGGGTCTCCGCACTCCCGAGGCAGCAGCCACCGTAGACCACCCGGGACTTTGCCTCTGCCGTCCTCTGAACCCCTGTGTCTCATGCCAGGAGCCGCAGGCTGGCAGGGTGGGAGTCCCGGGGTCCCCCAGAGCTCTCCTGGGATGTGCTGCGGTGGGAACCGGGCAGGCCTGGACCTGAAATCCTGGCTCTGCTGCTTTCTGGCTTTGTGACCTTGGGGGACCTCGGTTCTCCCCTCTGAGGCCTCCTGACAAGTGGAATTGGTGCCTGCAGCTCCAGTGGCTCAGGAGGGGGCTGACGCTTCCCTGGGCCCCTGAGCTTCCTTCATGGAAACCCTCTTCTCCTGCCCGGGTGGAAAACTCCCCCTGGACCCCCAAGGCTCTAGGGCTCCAGATCCCCCGAGGACACCCACGCTGGAAACGCCAGCCCAGAAGGGAAGGCGTCTGTCTGGTCTGATGATGGAACCAGGGACCGGAGCCCAGTGATGCTCCAGAAACTTCTTGGTGTTCCTGGGGATGGAACCCAGGGTCCCACCTCTGCTGGGCCGGCCGTACGACCACTGAGCTATCCCCCCAGCCCCTCGGTAAATTTGTTACATAGAATCACCTGCTCTGGGGCTGGCAGGTGCTGGGCACTGACTCTCTCATGGGGACCCGTTAGTTCTTTGGAGATCCCTGATGGGGTCTCTCCATCTGAAACGGTTTCCCCGGACCCTACTGCATGCATCTCCGGCCCAGGACCCACAGTGATCCCACCCCGGCTCTCCCTCCCCTGGCTGGCCCCTGGGAAACGTGCCCGCCTCATCTGCCCTGAGGAACTCCAGGAGCGCAGACTCACCCAGGGCTGCTGCATCCGGGAGGAGATGAGTCGGGCCCTTGTGTTCTGTGTCTCCCAATGGACCCAGAAAGCCACTCAACTCAAAGTTCACCTAGCAGAAGAGTTGCTAGGAACTGATCACGCTCACCAAATATCTATGTGGCCCTCTGTTTCCCAATTTCCCTTGCAGTTAGAATGAGGCCATGGATCAAGTTCTGACCAACGAAGTAAATGGAATGGCCATGTGTTCCTTCCGGACAAAGGCAGTAAAGAGCCAGATACTGCCATCCTTGATCCCATCACCCATGAAGGTAATGTGTTCCATGAAGCATGATTCTGAGATAGAGGACACCCTGAACCGTACCAGACATCAAACTTGAGCAGGAAATCCTTCATTGTTGGATTAAGCCACTGAAGTTTCTGGGTTTACCTGTTACTGAAGCAAACACTGTCCTATCCTAACTAATACACTCCATATTCCAGTCCTAAGGTTGAGCTCCACCCTCATCTTTAGATTTGAGCTGAAGAAAGCAGACACTCTTGGTTCTCGAAGACAGAGAGAGAGGATAAGGCTCTCAGGACAGTCATTTTTTAAAGATGCCTTCCCCACAAATCTTCTGTCCTCCTCTTTATTCTTAATGTTTTGTATTTCTGCAGTCGGTGGAAGGGCAGTGAGAGAGGTGGTACATGTTTCCAAGTACTTCATTTAAAAATCTGCACCCAGTGAGTGAATTGGCATCCTCCTCTGAAATTTCACATCTCTTATCTTGGCACTTAATTGAAACTTCAATTTAAACATCCTGTTGCACAAGACTGTTGTGCCGATAATGACATTGAATCATATTAATTATCATCTCATGCGTTACACTGGGCTAGGAAAATAATGCTCATGATCACATGTGATCTCCATGGCGACTCTTAGAGACAAGCCAGTGTGGTTATGATCTCCATGTTACAGATGAAGATACTGAGGGTCAGAGAGGTACGTGACTGGCCCACAGAAAGGCCCCATTTTAGCCACAGAAAGGGACAAAGATATCTCCCTACTCACAGCAAAGTGACACAGCTGGAGGTCCCTGACATCCCCTGTCCACCGGCTGGTCAGCAGTTGTGGGGACAACACCAACATCTGTGCCCAGGTCCCCCTCACCAAAGCTGGCACTGACGTGGCCTCTGTGTTTTCCAAGCACCTGGTACAGGGAGGGACATGGTCATGGCAACCATCCTCTGTCCCCAGGAAAATGAGCTGAGTTAACTGACGTTTCTTGGCAGGTGTCCCTAGACAACCAGCAGACAGAGCCGCGGTCTCAGGATTTACCCCTGTCCCCACCCTGACTCACTCCCGTGGTTCCGCCTTAAAAGTGCCCCTGTTTCTCACTCCCCCTGAACAGACCTAGCCCTGTGCCTCCTCCCAGCCGCTGCCCGACTCTGCCACTGTCCCTTGGCGCTCCCTCCAGAGACATCATCCACAGACAACTCATTTGTCCCTAACGCCGATGTAATTCCCCGAGAATTCAAACGTAATTGAAAGTTATTTTCCGATACCTAATTTGCCTCTTATTTATTTGGGGCAATATTTCAGCAGTAGCCTCCCAGCTAAAGTGCCAGGGCTTGTTGACGGTGCCAAGCCCGCCGCGGCGGGGACCGCGTGCCCCAGACACAGACGCCACCGATTAAAAAAGTAATTACGACGTTGAACACGGCCTTAAATATAAAGGAGAATCCAGAGGACGGGAGGGAAAGCAAAATCATAAATCGGGGAAAAGGCTGCTTTCCCCAGACAACGCTGTTTGGTAACATTCACAGCCTGTCTTTATTGTCACCCTGCCTGGGCGCATCCGGAGGGGAGGGGTCGGTGGCTGGGTCCTGTGAAGAGGTGGCACAAAGTTCCCAACTCTCAGACAGCATCTGTCTTTTATTTTATTTTATTTTTAGTTGTAGATGGACACAGTAGCTTTATTTATTTTTGTGCGGTGCTGAGGATCCAACCCAGTGCCAAGCGCTCTACCACTGAGCTACAGCCCCAGCCCCCAACATCTGTCTTTTTGTTTGTCGTCTTTCTCCAGTGAGAACTGCTTATCCTCATATTACGACAAGAGACCCACACTCAACCCAACTCAAACTGACTTAAAATGGGTCAGTTCCGGCTCACGATGGTCATCAGTAGCACTAGCTTCAGGCAGAGTTGTATCCAGGTGCTCAATATCATGTAGAATCTCTGTCCCTTGGCTCTGAGATCCACAGAGTTGACTTTGTTTCCAGTAACACTCTATCTACCCAGTTCCTAAGACAGACTCCTAGCTGCTTACACCCTACCAGATTAGCATCCCCAGCAGAAAGGAAGTGGTTCTCCTGCCATAGTTCTGGCAAACATCTCAGGCCAGCCTCTCATTGGCCCTGCTCAGGTCATGTGCTGATCCTTCAACCAATCACTGTAGCCAGGACGCTTCAATCCACTGATTGGCTAGACCTGGATCAGAGTCCCTCCCCTTTAGGACAATCCCTACCCAAAGAGTAAGACTGAGAGGTGGGGTGAGGTGATCCCCCCAAAATGATCTAGGTTCTGTTGAGAGCTGAATGAAAAATTAGACCAATATCCGCCACAGGTATGAATGGCTTCCGCCTGTTTCCAGGACCTGCTCTCCCCACATCATCTCCTGACCCCATTCTTGGACTTGTGGGTACAGCATGGCCCTCTGTGCCCCGTTGTTGAGAGAAGAATAGGATCATCCATTCCCTGTGGAATATCCAACTTGTGGATTCCTCCCTCCGCTTTATTAAAAGGATCTGCCGACCACAGGAGCACATAACTGGGGACAGATGGCATTTTGTAACCACTGGGGGTAGCCTGCCGCAGGACAGGTCACAGCAAGTGGCCCAGGGTTTACTTCATGATGGATGATGGAAGTCACAAGGGCTTTCAGGTTTGTGGGATAATTTGTCACATTGTCTAACAGTTGGGCCACCAGGAAGGCAGGGAGCAGTAGGTATCAGCCTGTCATGTAGCCTGACCTTGGAACTGACCCCAGGCCCGTGCTCCTGGGTGCCGCTCACGGCCAGGGAGCGACTGGGCTTGTAGACTGACAGAGCGAATTGCAGAAACTGAGATCAGAGGCCAGATGTGCATCCCTCTGGCCAAGCTCAGTCCTGAAGGAGTCGGCACAGCCTCTCTCAACAGAGAGCCAGAAACTGGACCAGCACAGAATCGGGCGTTCACAAGACTGCGCAGAGCTGAGCTTCCACTGCGACCCCTTTGGCAACAAGAAGCCACTGCAGCCGTGGACGCCACAGACTCCTGCTCTCGGCTGTAGCTGGGCTCTGGGTGGACAGACAGACTCCCTTCTGACCCAGAAAGCCTCATAGACAATTCAAGCTCCACAGATCACCCCAGGGTGCAAGGGGAGAGCATTGGGAGACAGGTGATCAATGGCCTAGTAAGACAGGAGGTGCCAAAGCAATTGATCAGAAAAACGGAAGGGCTCCAGCTTTATTGATGCTTCGAGTTTGTGGGCTCCTAGATGAAGACCAGGGTCACGGGCTCCTGGGAACCACTTCTGATACGTAGTAAATGCTGTTGCGGCTGTTTCTTTCCAGGTAGCATGATCATCTTCTGCTCAAAGAAAGCTTGCATGTAATTCATTTCTTTCAGAAATCCTGAGAGACGGATAGCATTGTTATCCATTCCCACGTTATAATTTTAAAAAAAAATAAAGGTTCAGAAAGTTAATATGTCTTGCTATGGTTTGTCCCCCAAATGTTCCTTTGCAGGAGGCTTTGTCCCCAATGTGATGGTTTTGAGTGAGGGCTCAGTGGGAGGTGATTACGTCATTGTGGATGCTGCCCTTGGAAGAGATTGATGCGGCGCTCTCAGGACCCGTGTCAGTTCTCACAAGAGTGGCTTGTAAACTGCACATGACCTTTTCCCTCCCACTTATCCGCCATGTTGTGATGTAACCAGAGTCCACACAGATGATGCCACCCAATCTTGGACTTTCATCCTCCCAAACTATGAACTACATAAAACTTTTTTCTTCATAAAGCACTCAGCCTCAGGTATTTTGTTGTAGCATCAAAACACAGACTAACACATGCCCAAGGTGAGGCACATTGCCCTCGGTCACAGTTCCAGCTGGATTCTCTGAAGAGGCTCAGCACAAGGAGGAGCCTGGCTGTTCTCCAGGAGTCCAGCTCCCCGCTCAGCAGGGATGACGAGCCTCCCCGTCACACTGTCACACCGACTCTCTGGAGACATTGCTGAGCCTGCCCTTCATTCCCCAGGCAACAGAGTCTGTGCACACTCCAGGGCTCTCAAAGAGGCTCCCATCCCGGAGCCGAGATGAATGGGCTCAAATCGTGACTCCAGGCTTCGCAGCGGTAAAGAGAAGGCACAGAGATGGGGGGACTCAGAGGAACCAGGAGGACTTGGACGGAACAGGGGAGAGGGGGGAGAGGGCGGGGTCGCCATGGCGAGGGAGACAGAGGAAGGAGGGAGGAGGCACCTGGGGTGTGAAGATGCGTAACTTAAGGTGGAAGGAAACGTTAAACTGCTTTGTTAGATGAACTCGGTTCCTAATCTGCCCCATCTCTGTAGCAAACATGGCACAACTGAAATATGACCTCTCAGGCGTGTACATGAGCAGCTGTTAAATGACGCAGAATCAATGCTCCGTCGTGGGGGATCCAAGGTCCCCTGGACATCAGCTGGGTCTTCCTCAGCTGTGGGTGGGGGACCGAGAGGGAGCAACACTTCCCCGTGCGGACCTGGGGGGGAGGAATCTAGACAAAGGGAGCGGCCCGTGCAAGGACGTGGGAAGCTAAGAGAGTGGGCAGAGTTTAGGGACGTCATGGAGCTGGGCTGAAGCTGCCTTGAGACAGGACAGGACCAGAAACAGGTCGGGCTGGAGATGGTTCCTGGGTTGAAGACCGTAGTCCCGTGGCGTTGAAGGACCCTGAGGATTTGCTGAGCCACACTTAGGAACTCATGAGTTAGCAAGAACTGAGTAAATGTGGGTGTGCTCGCTAAATAAATGGCACATTCTGGGGCATTTCTCTGACCACCAGCATTGGAATCCATGTGAGGTTCCTGTTGGCCATCACGTTGGGGTCTAGGGGAAATGTGTCAACTGTCCCAGGACCGGGGGAAAACAAGGTGGCGGTGGTGGGGATAGTGCCATGGCGGTGGTAACAGTAGGCACATGTAAGACAGGACGATGTGCTTGTGCCACCCCAAAGCCAGTTGATTCATGGCTAACAAGGCCAGTTACAGTTCTCAGAAAGGAAGGGGGGAAACTGAGGCTCCACACCACCCCCAGAAACAAAGGCAATGGAGCGCCACCCTGCGCTAGAGCAGCAATGCACTTGGAGTAAGTGGCAGCTAAGTTTCAGCAAACCAACATCGTCTATCACCTTAAAAAAAGAATGCTAATTTGAATTTAAGTACTTTCCGTTGCTTCATTTCTCATTTGTTTTAGTCTTACAGTTGTTTATGAACTCTTGTCCTTGATACTAAACAATTTTTTCACATTTGACCCTGAAATGGGCATGCATCTTAATATATACAGCCTCTTACGATTGCCCCCGACAGCACTGTTGCCCCCCTAATGCTCCCTAAAATAATAATGCATCTTGTGATCGATGGCATTGTAGATTTGGAGTGTGCACAAAATGAGTTAATATCTATTTTTTTGTAAATAAGTGACATTTAAATTAAAAATGTTTAAGTCAATATGGCGGTCCACGGGATGCTTTCCACCAAAACTGTTTCTATCACACTGAAGTCAGAGTGTCCCTGACGACAGCGAGACAATGGGGCTTCGTCACAGACGTGACGTGGACAGAAGGTCTTGTCACTCAGATGCTCTAGCACTATTCTGGACTGAAACAGAGATGAGTTTGAAGTAGAGTGAGGAATTGTGAGGGTCTAACTGGAGAAAATACAGGGAAGATGAGGACAGAACTTCCAGGGACACAGAGATGGAGGGAGCAGCATCCCTAAAGCTCAGAAGGGTGACAAAGGTTGAGGTGGTGTGGTGTGGCCATGATGATCTTGGCAATGATACAGGTACTGAAAGTGGTGGTGATGGTGGTGACGGTGGTGATGGTGGTGGTGATGGTGGTGATGGTGGTGATGGTGGTGGTGGTGGTGGTGGTGATGATGGTGACGGTGGTGATGATGGTGATGGTGGTGATGGTGGTGATGATGGTGATGGTGATGGTGGTGATGGTGGTGATGGTGATGGTGGTGGTGGTGGTGGTGGTGATGGTGGTGATGGTGGTGGTGATGGTGATGGTGGTGGTGATGTGGTGATGGTGGTGGTGGTGGTGGTGGTGGTGATGATGGTGGTGATGGTGGTGATGGTGGTGGTGGTGATAGTGGTGGTGATGGTGGTGATGGTGGTGATGGTAGTGATGGTGGTGATGATGGTGATGGTGGTGATGGTGGTGATGGTAGTGATGGTGGTGATGATGGTGATGGTGGTGGTGGTGGTGATGGTGGTGATGGTGGTGGTGATGGTGGTGATGATGGTGATGGTGGTGGTGGTGGTGGTGATGGTGGTGATGGTGGTGATGGTGGTGATGGTGGTGGTGATGGTGATGGTGATGGTGGTGGTGATGGTGGTGGTGGTGGTGGTGATGGTGATGGTGGTGGTGATGGTGGTGGTGGTGGTGGTGATGGTGGTGATGGTGGTGGTGATGGTGGTGATGGTGGTGGTGATGGTGATGGTGGTGATGGTGGTGATGGTAGTGATGGTGGTGGTGATGGTGGTGATGATGGTGATGGTGGTGGTGGTGGTGGTGATGGTGGTGATGGTGGTGGTGATGGTGATGGTGGTGGTGATGGTGGTGGTGGTGGTGGTGATGGTGATGGTGGTGGTGGTGGTGGTGATGGTGGTGATGGTGGTGGTGATGGTGGTGATGGTGGTGATGGTGGTGATGGTGGTGGTGATGGTGGTGATGGTGGTGATGGTGGTGGTGATGGTGGTGGTGGTGATGATGGTGATGGTGGTGATGGTGATGGTGGTGGTGACGGTGGTGATGGTGGTGACGGTGGTGACGGTGGTGATGGTGGTGACGGTGGTGATGGTGGTGACGGTGGTGGTGGTGGTGATGGTGGTGGTGATGGTGGTGGTGATGGTGGTGATGGTGGTGGTGATGGTGATGGTGGTGGTGGTGATGGTGGTGGTGGTGATGGTGGTGATGGTGGTGATGGTGGTGGTGATGGTGATGGTGGTGGTGATGGTGATGGTGGTGGTGGTGATGGTGGTGGTGGTGGTGGTGATGGTGGTGATGGTGGTGGTGATGGTGGTGATGGTGGTGATGGTGATGGAGGTGGTGATGGTGGTGATGGTGGTGATGGTGGTGATGACGGTGATGGTGGTGGTGGTGGTGGTGATGGTGGTGATGGTGGTGATGGTGATGGAGGTGGTGATGGTGGTGATGGTAGTGATGGTGGGGATGGTGGTGGTGGTGGTGGTGGTGATAGTGGTGATGGTGGTGGTGGTGATGGAGGTGGTGATGGTGGTGATGGTAGTGATGGTGGGGATGGTGGTGATGGTGGCGGTAACAATGAGCCATGTAAGCATATGCCATGGTGATGGTAGTAGTGGAAATGTGGTGATGATGGTGGTGGTGATCATGGTTGAGGTAGCAGTGGTGGTGATAAGGGTGAAGATGATGGTGATGGTGATGGTGGTGGTGATGGTGGTGGTGATGGTGGTGGTGATGGTGGTGACGGTGGTGATAATAGTTGAGGTAACAATGGTGGTGATGATGGATGACGGTTTTGATGATGGTGATGGTGGTGGTGATGCTGGTGATACTGGTGATGATACTGGTGGCAATAATGGGTCACGTAAGCATATATCATGGTGATATGGTAGTGGTGATGATGGTGGTGGTGGTGATGGAGGTGATGATGGTGGTGATGGTGGTGGTGGTGATGGTGATACTGGTGATGATACTGGTGGCAATAATGGGTCACGTAAGCATATATCATGGTGATATGGTAGTGATGGTGGTGATGGTGGTGATGGTAGTGATGGTGGTGGTGATGGTGATAGTGGTAGTGGTGATGATGGTGATGATGGTGGTGGTGATGGTGGTGGTATTGGTTGAGGCAGTGATGGTGGTGGGGATAATGGTGGTCATATAAGCACATATCACAGTGATGGTGGTAGTGGTAATGGTGGGACGATGGCGGTAGTGATGGTGGTAATGGTAATAGTGGTGCAAACAGTGGTGACGTTGATGGTGGTGTTGATAGTGCTGCATGATGTGATGGCAATATAACTGTCTCCAGTATTGATAAGATATTGGCGGTGGTGATGGTGTTTTGGTGGAATTAATGAGGACAACGACTACAGTAGAGTAATCATCCTATTTTAACCAGGAGGCCTAGAACGAAGCTATCCACCCAGGCCCGACCCCGTCATGAGGCACCTGCTAGGGTACATCCTACCACCTCCAGGCCCCGTCCCGGAAACGCACCCCCCCCTTCCTATCAGGACTCTGGTTATCACTCTAATCACTTGATGGAAACTAAATTAGAAGCAAATGCTGAAATCAATGGACTCCCCCACCCACAGCAGGAAATTCCCATTATTTACCCATAAAAATATTTCAAGGGTTATTAGCATGTAAACTGTGATTAATTAAATTCACAAAAAAATTGTTTCTGATGCATGTAAATGAGGTGGCTCCTGCTGGGCGCGACAGAGACGTCTCTCTCTCTCTCCTGCTGCTGGAGGAGATAACGGGGTGGCGGGGCGGGGAGTGGTTGCTCAATTCTGGTCTCAGCCCCACAAACCTAGGACCTACCCCCAATGGGGTCCTACCCTGAGCTCTTCCAGATACACCCTTCTAGGTCAAGTCCACACAATTCAGAATATAAGTCCAGGTGGGGGTCTCCTGTCGGGGAATTTCTTCACACCCGCGTGTTCTGAGAGTCCTGGGGATCGTGGAGATGGAAAGAACTAGAGAGAAGACAATGAGCTTTCGGTCCACCCTGACATCTAAGCCCAGGAAGGGGCCAAGACGTGCTCAAGGTCACCCTGACACATTTCCAGAAACACCTGAGGGCCACCCTGAGGTCCGACACGTCTGTCACGAGATCAACAAGAAGGTGAGTCGCACGCTCCAAGGAAGCTGACCCAGAACCTGTGGCCAGAGCAAAGGAGCAGAGGGGGCTAAGGAACCTGGTGGGCATAGTGGCCTCCAAGACCTGACGCTCTGGGCCATTGTCTCTGCCTTTGATTTCTTCAGCCATCCGCCCGGTGGAATCCTTGGGCTCATGGGGGTTATCATGGACAGGTCCCGTTATCCTGAGCCCCCTGTGCCCACCTGGTATAGAAGCAGTTCTCAGCGAGGGTCGTCCTCCCTATGGCCTCTACGGCCTCAACTGGGGAGGTTCATCTGGTCATTTACAACAATGGTCCCTTAAGCCCATCTCTCCCCTGAACTTTACATACGGCTGCCCACTGGTCACTTCTACCTGAAGGTCCCCTGGGTTCCACCAACCTCACGATTCTCTGTTGACTTTCACTAGCTTCTCCCCGGCTCCCCACCTTGTCCACTCGGTTGCCCAAAGACCACCCGGGGCTCTCCTTGGCTCCACCCCCTTCTCCCCAACATCTGATCACCACGTCCCCTTGATTTGGTCTCTACACTCTGACCCACGCTGCTCCCATCTGACTCCGGTCAACCTCCTCTTTGACTTGAGTGACCAGAGCAGCTTCCTAACTGGACTCTTGGACTCCACACCTTCCCCCTGTTTACCCTGCACAGCACCCTCTGGGGGTCATCTCCCCCTCCCCGACACCTGGCTCTCAGGTCTTTGGTCTCCAGCTTGAAGACAGCCCAAGGTAGAAGACTCCTCAGCTCCGTAAGCACACAAGTCAATCCCCAAAAGAGATCCCTTCAGAGAGATCCTCTTTGTTCTGTTCTCTGATATATTTCTCAAAATCTGGTCCTTGTTTAGGATCTCTCCTGCTAAAATACCCTGTCAATTTTCAGCCTGATATTTGAGGCTATTCAAGAGGGACCCCTCCTCCAGTCCAGCCCCAGCCCCGGCCCCCCATTCTTTGATGCCATCAACCCTTTTCCATTTTCTGAATGTGCCCGATGCTGCCAAGACTCTTAGTGCCCCATCCCCCAGCCTCTACCGCAACCTTTCCTCCTCCATAGCCCAGCCATTCCCTGGAGTCCAGGAGGCAGAGCGTCCTCCTTTGAGACTCCACAGCATTTTGTTCTTCTCTATGTTATAGCACTCCCCATGCCTACTGTCCCCATGGTCTGCATGGTTTTCTTACCCCAGGGGCCTGGGAGCAACATCCTGTGCCTTGAGGAATGGAGAGAGTGTGCAGGCTTGGAGTCACAGGAGTTGGATTTTACAGCCCTTCTCTGTCTCTGAATGAGTCAGCTTTCCGTTACTGTAATGAAATGACTGAGGCAATTAGCTTGAAAAGACACAGGCCAAACACCCCACCCAGAGGACAGCTAGCTACATAACAAGACAAGATCCAGAAAGTTTCTCTCTCCCCAGATGCTTCCTTAATTACTGGGGGGAGACTTTGGCCCTGGCGCCTGGAGCTGGATTGCCAATCCCAGAATCCTCTGCACCATTTCTCCCAGGGACCCATGAGGCACTTCCAGGAACAGTATGGAAGCTCCCAGATACACCTCTTGGGATGAAGTTGTTGGAATCAGGAGGAAACAGAAAGATGGTGCCTGAGGTCAGGAGAAGAGACTGAGGGAAGGTGAGCGCCAAGGCCAGAAATGGGCCACAGAGACACATCCCAGGGAGTTCCTCAACAGGTCGTCTCAGGCCAGCTCAACGCAGTTCCAAGAGATTGGAATGGGCTCCCTGCCGTGGTCCGCCATGTTTACTCCAGTTCTCTCAACTGTGAGGCCGGTGAAGATCGGGGCACTCAAAGGGAGCCCTCCCCCAGTATCCACAGGAAATTGGATCCAGGATCCCTCATGGATACCAAAATCCATGGATGCCCAAGTTCCTTATGTGAAATGCAGGTGGTATTTACAGAGAACCTACGCACACCCGCCCATGTATTTTAGTTCATGTCTGGATCACTTACGACATCTGACAACGCACATGCTATGTACCCAGTGGTTACACAGCGCTGTTTCACGCCCAGAACAGGCACATTTTCCACCATTTTCTGTAAGTGGTTGTTGGCGACCTTGGATGTGGAACCTAAGGATACAGAGAGCCAGCTGTGCCAGGAACCCAGGACCCTGGAGCACCCACTTGGGTCTGCCGAAAAGGAACCTGGACTAGTTCGTGTGGTGGACGCCCACCATTAACCACAGGGAGGCCTCAGACTTCAGGGAATGGGAATAAACATGGCGGACCAAGGCCGGAGGCCTCTCCAACCTCTTTGAACCCCCACTGCTCACTCTCTGACATCTTCTCCACGCAGAGGAGCTTCGGGAGTCTTAGAATTGCATCCCGCGTTTCCTCTGGACCCTCTGGGGCCCAGCCATCCTCCTGTCTCCCCAGGTCATTCCCACCCACAGGTCTCGGAGTCCTCTGCTGGAACCCAGCTCCCTTAATAATGGGATCTTCGCAAACTCAACACCGAAGTTGACTGAGCTGGTGACGTGGGTGTGGATGGTGGCTCAGAACCTGAGGGTGCCCACGAATCACTCAGTGGTATTTTTTTTTTCTGTTATCCACAGACACAGTATCCACAAGAGATGTCCAGTAGTAAATTAAAGCAATATCAGAGGGCAGAGAGCCAAAAACTAACTTCCTCCTGTTCAGCCTCTCTTCCAGTCCCCACCATAACAGTTTCTAGGGGAATCCCTTCCAGAGAGAGTCCTGAGGTACAGACGTCCCCTGACTTAAGGACGGTCCAAACTGAGACTGGCTGTGTTTTCTTTTTTTTTCACTTTATGGTGATGTAAAGTGGGCACCCTCCACCCTGGCTGAACCCTAGAATGCTCCAGGGGAGCCAGGCGGCCCCCCCACCCCCGAGGTGCCATCAGGGTGATGGCCTCCCCACGCGCAGTGGCCTCAGCCTGCGGAAGGCACCACGGGGTTTTGAAGGCACCCACCCACGAGTTTCTAATTTGCATTAAAGTCTCGATCCCCGACTGCCACCACTTCCTCCAGGCCGTTTCTCAGGACACTAGCCTTTATGGACTTCATCTGCCACCATCCCTCGGGACCGTATTTGACTCCGCTCGTGGGACCTGGGGACACAGCTGCTGCCGCAAGAGTAACTGGGCTGTTAAAACTCCAGGGCCCACAAAGGGCTAGCCTTCCCAGAGGGGCTGGTGGCTTTTGGTTCAGCCCCAAGACTGTGACCTGAAGCTGGTCACAAATGCAGAGAAGGATAGAGGGAATGGAGACTCGTACTGAGAAAAACAGAGAGAAGAGGGAAAGAAATAGAAAAGGGAGCTCTGCCCTCATCCCCAAGTGCCTTTGTCTATTTTGTGCTGCTATAACAAAATACCTCAGGCGAGGTAACCTATAAAGTAAAGAGGTCTGTTCAACTCACAATTCTGATGGCTGGAGGTCCAAACACCATTGCATGGCTTCCTAGCAATGATGTGTGTCACAACACAACAAAGAAACAGAAAAGGAACGGGTCCCACGCAAAAGGGGCCCAGGGATAGTGTCACAACAATCTGCTCTTTCAAGAACTAATCCAGCCGCAGGAGACCTGACCCACTCCCACCAGACAGCATTGATCCACTCATGAGGGTAAAGCCCCCAAGCCCTGATTACCAGGTCCCACCTTGTAGAAGTTCCACCACCTTGACACTGCTACCCTGGGGACCAAGTTTCCAGCACGTGAATCTTTGGGAGACCAACCACATCCAAACTATATGAAGATGATATGTGTGGATTGGTTCAAGATCATTTTCTATCAAGTAAATAAGTCATGGATTAAGGCACTGCTATCAATAATCCTGGCTACAATTGTTAAATGCCTACCATGTGCCAAAGAAAACACGCAGACATCATTTCTGGTCCTCTCTGAATCTCTACAAGGAGATATTGTGGGAAGAAACCACAACTCAGAGAACTAAGTGCCTTTGCCCAGGTGTATCAGTCAGCATAAGTTAGGTCATGCTGCAGCAACAAATATCCCCAGATATCTTGGTGGCATAAAACAAGAGAAGGCAGAAGATTAACTCTCACTTATGTTCTGTGGAGGGCTGGCAGGGACTGTTCCACTGAGCTTCTTTAATGGCCACTGTTCTCCACCACTGAGAAAACCCTGAAAGACTGAAGGATCTGGTCTATTCCACAGCTGATAAATGTTGATAACCATCTCCTAGGGGAAAACTGTGTGTGTGTGTGTGTGTGTGTGTGTGTGTGTCTGTGTGTGTGTGTGTGTGTGTGTTTATTATACATTTCACTGATTTAAAGGATGCGCAGTGCATAGATCATACGTAGTAAAATAAACAATAGTCTTCATCATACATTCAATACAGCCAAAGCATCTTTACAAAATGCTCTCGTTGGTTTGCACTGGACTCCTTCCTGCAGCCATAGGAGTTCAACTCTGGCCCAACAAATCACTTTTTTGTCTGTCACAGCGTAACAGGTTCCAGTTTGGCACTCCTCAGTTCACTGTGTCCTTTTTCCATTTCTTTCTCAGGTCTGAACAACCATCCAAATAGCAAACACAGTCCTTAGTTGTACACTTGCCAATTGCCGTGGTGTCAATGCTTCATGGTGGTGAACTGCAAGCTGTGACGATGGCTGCAAGCAGAGCTAAAGGAGTGGCACCCACCCTAGGGATCTGGCGGCCTTAAATAAGCCCAAGGACACAAGTTAGGGGGAAATGTAATCAGAACAATTAGCAAGTGATGTGTTGGGGTATTTGTTTTTCCCTTTGCTTTGCATCTTCTAGGTTTCAATGGTGGCCGTATTTAGTGGCTGGCTCACAGAGTCCCCAGCATTGATAACTTCCTCCCCTGGGCGGAGGGCGGCCAACCCCAGGCCCCGGCGATCCTCCCCCTCCTGGACTCGCCGCCCCGCCGAAGAGCTACGTCTCACCCAGCTCTACGCCACTTCCCGCAGTAGGTCACACCCACGGAGTGGCTGGCGGGGGACAAGGAGCTCAGGCTCCTCCAGAGGGCTGCACACAGCCTCCTCCCCGTCTGCCTGCCCCTGCTGGCCTCCCTGCCACACGGGAGTGGGTCCCAGGGGCACTGCCTAGTGTCCCTCATGCAGCTCAGTCTCTATCCAGGGTCTCCCTACCAGGGAGCCACCCCGGGGCTCCTTCCAGTGGGTCCCCAGGCTGACAAAGCAGCAGTACCTAGAACTTTCCAGTTGGTCTTCACAGGAGAGAGAGAGAGAGAGAGGGGGGTCTCTGACAGGCCTCACTTCCGCTCACATGATCCTACCCAAGGCTCCTACCTCATGGTCCCGTACGCGGTCACCCAGCTGGGGAACAACACTCCCGAGATGGAGCGCCAGGGCTCGCTGACCACCCGCCTCTGCTTCTCCCTCCTGGAGAACACGAAGATGAGTAGCGTCCCTTCCCCACCCCGAGCTTCGCCCGGAAGCACTCACAACACTAAAGCTGACACATAGACGGGTCGGGTCGGAAATCCACAAACCTGCCTACTCTGAGTATCTACAGGAGACCCCTAAAAGGCCATTTGTCAGGGTCAGCAAACACTCTCCACTTCTTTAGCTCACACACATTGCAGACAGTCATTAGTAAATCATGGCTCTTTCCCCTGATGAGCCTGGGCCGGGCAAGAATCTCAATCCACAGCTCCGGACAGACATGTCCAAACTGAGAAGATGCAGGACTTTAAAACCATTTGCCATTCTGAAACCCATGGGTTTTACAGATGAAAAAAAAAAGTAGGGCCAAAGAAGAAAATCATAGAGGCCACCTGGTCAGTCTGTTTGGCCACACAACTTACCTTGTGGTACAGACCCATGTGTAGGCAGAACAGAGGGAAATGTACCCAAAACCCCAGGTTGCTCACTGCCAAGAGGGAGAAAGCTAACCTTAGCCCAGAAGCCTGCCCAGGCCATCCAACTTGATTGGTTGGTAAGAATATTAATAATGAAAAGCAATGACGTTTGCCATTTACAAGAGTGTCAGTCAGTTTCCTGTTACTATAACAAATACTGAAGATAATCAACTTATAAAGAGAAAAGGTTTGTGTCGACTCACAGTTTGGGAGGTTTCAGTCCATGATCAGTTAGCCCCATGGCTTCGGACCTGTGGCAGCACGTCATGGTGAGACCCATGGAAGAGCACCCTCCCTCACTACCTGGACAGGAAGTGAAAACAAGAGGAAGAGGAAGGGCGGAGTCCTGCTATGCCCTTCCAGGGAACACCCCCAATGACCTAGTTAAAGGTTCCACCATGTGTGACGTGCAGTGCTGGAACACATTTACTGTGCCTTATTCTTACACCATCCTGAAGTGGCTGTGAGCATCAGGTGGCATAATGTCTGCCCATTTCCAAGATGGAGAGACCGAGACACAGAGAGGTAAAGTGATTTTCCCAACATCACACAGCCAGGAGTGATGCTACTCAGTCACAGTGAGCGAGTGTTTGTGACAGGGAGCTCCTGAAGGAAGGATTTACGTGTCCTGTCACTATGGATGGGGTGCCTCGCCTCCAGTCTCCGGAGAGGAAACTTGGGACTTAGAGAGATCATGTCTCCGTGTCTCTTCCTACCAGGTCAGTGATCTCACTCACCAGGACCCGACCCTCCTCCACGTTGTCTGACCGTCTCCTAAATCTCCAGCTCCGACAGCTCGGTCTGAGGGCTTCACCGTGTGACGTGGTGAGGACACCAACATCCCACCCACGGGCATCCCGACGTGTGGACGTGCTGCCGACCGCACAGAGGGTCACCCAGAATACAGCGGCTTCAGTCCAGGGGCTCTGCAGGTGGCCACGCGTCCTCGGGTTTGCTGGGCTGGCTCCTGGGTTGGAGGCTCCAGGGGCCATTGGCTGGGACACCAGTGGAGCCCAGGTCCTGTGTCACCCGCAGGCTAGCCCAGGCTGCTCACACAGAGGCCCAGGGGGGCAAGAGGGCACCAGTGTCCAGGGGCAGGTGAGGACTCTGCACGTCCCGCCCCGGGATCCCGCCATCCTGTGGGTGGCGTCCACAGACAGGACACCTGGGACTTCACGCCCTACCGCGGGGTTTGCCGACATCCTGTTGGCCAAGGGCTGACCTGTCACTCGGCCAGAATTACCATTTGGAAAACCAAACTCGACGGCACCCAGCCTGGGGGGAGTCTGTGCCCATCTTGGGGACGGAGAAAAGGGATAGCTGAAGCAGCCAAGGCAGAAAGGAAGTGCCGGAGGGTGACGTCAAGGTGAGCCCTTGAGTTCCCTGTGACCTCAGAACCTCTCTTACTACCAGACAGAGAGAGAGAGACAGACCGACCCTCTGTCCATGGCAACAGGGTGCAGTGGTGCAGGTCTGTAACCCCAGCAGCTCAGGAGGCTGAGGCAGGAGGATCGCAAGTTCAAGGCCAGCCTCAGCAAAAGTGAGGCTCTAAGCAACTCAGTGAGCCCCTGTCTCTAAGTAAAATACAAAACAGGGCTGGGGACGTCCCTCAATGGTCGAGTGCCCCTGAGTTCAATCCCCAGCACCCACCCCACCCCTCCAAAAAATGAGACTAAGTGACCAGAAAGAAGTCAGCAGAGGCCGGAAGCTGGGAGGCCCATGGGCTCCATTGAACCTGGACCCTGTGAACTCTTCCCCGAGGCCCGCCCCGGGGAGACCAGAGAGGCCCACGGAGCCAGCGGGGTCCCCATCCCTCTGCCTGGAGGCGCACTGCCCGGCTCCCGCGCTGCTCCCCTCCGCCCCGGGAGGTGGGCGCTGGGTGTCGTCGCCGTCGATTACCCACAGCCGTTACATTAAGTTTTAAAATGTTCCCTTCAAATTGAACAATGTTTTTTCAAATTCAACAGCTGGTTCACAGCTTGAATGCCACCGTTAGGATAAATTAAATAAAAAGGGTAATAAAATCACAGTCTAAATTTAATTTCTGAAGAGTGCATAGGCTCAAACAGGAAAAAAAAAAAAAAAAAAACAGCCTTTTTAAATGCCTTTAAAATACAGCCAGAAAAGCAGAAGTGGATCCCCTCCCGATGGCTTCCGCTAATGGACACGGCAATTAACCCCTCATGGCCCTGCCCCAGACACAGCCCCGGGCCGGCTCCCGCGGTTCTGGGGTTCAGACCTCGGGGTCTGGGTGGGAGGGGATTGCTGGACGGGGACTTGTGCAGATGTCCCACGGATGGGCTCAGGAAGGAAGCTCCGGTCCCTTGAAACACAATCATGACAAAGGCTATGAGCCAGGCGGCCTGTCCCAGCGATTGTCCCCACTGCCTGTGGCCACCTGCAGCCACCTCCACTCCGTGGCAGGGTGACAGGAACCTCTTCACACCTGCTTGTGCGGACTGCAAAGGTCGACTTCTGCCCCCAAATCAGTGCACTGTGAGATCCACTTAAAAAGACCAGGCAACCCTGCCCTCCAGACTGCATCCCACATCAGCCCTTTATGTGCCCTGTGACCCTAGAGAGGTGACTGGCTCATATCTCTGAACCTCTGTGAAAAGGGAACTCGTGTTCAATTGACAGCTACCAAGCACCTGCCCTAGGGGAAGCCCTGTACCTGGGAGATGGCAGTGAACCAGCTTGATCTTGCTCATTATTCTCCTGTTCTGTACTCGTTACTTCCTGATCTTGTTCATTATTCATCCAGCCTACTGGTATATACATTCCTACAGGCAGGATTTCCTGTAGTTCTGACTGTAGGAGTGTATATACCAATAGGATAGATGAATAATGAACAAGATCAGGAAGTAATGAGAACAGAACAGGAGAAGATAATTAATGCTTTGGGGAAAATAAAATAGGGAAAGGGAATAAGGAAGGAGGCATATTATGATTTTAAATAAGATGTTCAGGGAAGGTCTCACTGAGAAGGCAGGTTAAAGAAGAGTTCTGAAGGAAAGGGAAGCAGCAAGTCACAAAGTATCTGGGTTAAGAGTGTCCAGGTAAAGGGAACGTGCAAAGGTCCTGAGGCAGAAGTATGCCTGGAATGGTCCCTGAATGGCAAGGAGGCTGGTGTGCCTGCAGCACGGTGATCTGGGAGACTAGAAAGAAATGAAGGCAGAAAGCAAACAGGGAAATATAGTCCTCAACCTTTATACAAGGTTTCGCTTTCCACAGTCTCAGTTACCCATGGTCAGCTGCAGTCTGAAAATACAGAAGATAATATTCCAGAAATAAACAATTCACACGTTTTCGGTCACATGGCATTCTGAGAAGCATAAAGAAATCTCACTCCATCACACCCCATCCCGCCCAGGACAAGAATCATCCCTTTGTTCAATGTATCCATGCTGTATATGGTACCCACCCGTTAGTCACTAAGGAACATCTTAAATTAAGTCACATTTTTAGAGCAACTGCTGTGGTGTCACATTGCTCATGTTTAATAACTCTCATTTTACTTAATAATGACCCCAAAGTGAAAGAGTAGTATGCCAAGGAGGCACCAGGGTATAAAACAGGCAGAGGAAATCTAGCACTCTGTGAGAATGCCGAGGTAGAATAGTCTACATGCAGTTTGATGCCACCGTTTCAGGCATCCACTGGGGTCTTGGGAAGTGTCTCCTGCAGGTAAGTACAGACTACGGTGATGATACCCAGTTCAAAGGCTTCTCCATCAGACAGAGGGTTGTTGTGCCGACTAAATCAAGAGAGAAAGCAAAGTCAGATTCCGGTACACAACAAGTGCCCCGTAAGTGTTAACCATCAGAGGCGGACTCCCAGCAAGTGGGAACGTGGGCGCTGTTCAGAAGAACCCAGATGCTGGCTCTGCTACCTTTCCCGCGTGAAGACGCCCTGGGGGGATCTGGTTCCCAAACCATCACTGCCCAGGGTGGCCACATTCTCCCAAACAGAAGTTCCCGGATCATCGGGGTAAGCTCTTCCGGATGTCCATCTGCGCTGTAAGGTCTAGGCCACGGCAAGGACACTGCTGTCCTCTCAGCTCTGGGAGGACCATAACTACATGGAAAGGGGCACAGGGAGGGACCCCCTTGGAGACCAGGGGAAGGTCATGGCAAATAAGTCAAATGCGCTCCTGCTCTGGGGCCCCGCTTTGTGTGGCCTTGGCTAAAGAACAGGTCACTTTGGGCAGGGTCTGCATGCATGTGCGTCTGCATGTGTGTGTGCGCAGGGATGGGGTGGGGGAGTGGGGTGGTATGTAGCCCCTCCGCAGCCTGCAACCATCTCCTTACTTCCTGGGTTACCCCTGCCACCCAAGCGCCTTTCTACTCAGTACCCAGGTTGGCCACCAGGGGGCGCCGCGGCTCCGCTTCCTCTCCCTCCCAGCCAGGCGCTGTGGCCCAGGGGTGGACGACAGGAGGCAAACCTTCGCCTTCCATAAAACCGGCCTCCCAGCCCGCTCCTCGCCACACACACACCCGCTGCCTCCTCCTCTCCAAGTCCAGACTCTTTCAAGTCCTGGATCCTAGGCTAGCTTGCTAAGAGGTAGCCTGGGTCCCCTGCTTTGGGGCATCGTGGGGTGGGTGACTTTGTATTTTTCAAAGGCGAGACTAGATTCAAGTGAGCAATGGGTGACATGTCTCTACTGATGTGCTCACACCCACGAACCATGCCCCTGACAGCCGGTGCCGCTGGATGGGCCCAGGGTGGGGACTTATGTGCAGGTTCCATCCTGGTGGCTGCGACAGTATCCATTTCCTTTCCCTTTAGTGATGCACTGAAGACAGCCCATTTATATAAATATACACATGTGCATATATATATTTCAGTCAACTCCAGAACTCGAGGATAAAACCCTAGTGCAGTGGCTCCCTGACGTACCCTAGGGTTACCCCCGATCAACCCAGAGTTGTAAACATCTTAAGTCAAAAATGCATTGAGTATGGCCCAGAGCCAGCCCCGGCAGTAAAGGACAGAACCTGATGTCTATTGCTCGCATTTGCATAAAGAGCCCCTGGAAGAAAATACAAAAAGCATTGCATGTGAGCAGGTCGGGGTTGGGCAGGCCTGTCATCCCAACAGCTCGGGAGGCTGAGGCAGGAGGATCGCGAGTTCGAAGCCGGCCTCGGCAACTTAGCAAGGTCCTAAGCAACTCATCGAGACCCTGTCTCAAATTTTAAAAATAAATAAATAAAAGAAACCTGGGGATGTGGCTCAGTGGCTAAGCACCCCTAGATCCCTGCTATCCTGCTAACCCCCCAAAAACAGTGGGAGAGAGGAAGAGGGAGGAGGACAATAGATGAAGAAAAAGGAGTGAGCGGTCGTGGGTATTGTTTTAATTTTCAATTATGCACATACAGCCTCACACTTATTCCAATAAAATTAAAAAGAATGCATATCAAAATACAGTCAGGTGCCCTGGACACTCTTATAGGGCCACAGGGGTGGATGGCCCTAGGGCTCCTGGGGAGCCAGGAGGCCCCATTTTCTTATATTTCTACATCGACTCACAGCCCCGTTAGTGCAGGCAGTGAAGGCGATCCGGCCTGCTCCGAGTTCTCTCCTCTCTGTGGATCTTTCACACATTCCAGGATTTGGTCCAAACTAATTAGAAAGGGCTCAGGCTTCAGTTTTGTGGTCAGCATCCTTCCAGTTACTGCCCAAGGCTGTAGAGAGGCACGGAGCCAAGAACAACTGAGAGCTCCCTGCCTATACCCAAAGCCTGCCTCTGCCTGTCACTGGCTGTGTGACTTTGAACAAGTTGCTAAACATCTCTGTGCTTCTGCTTCCTCATCTGTAAAACAGGGTCCATAACAAGTGAGAGTAGTTTCAAATGAGCAACTGGGGACATGTCTCTACTGATGTGCGTACAATGCCCGCTTCACAGAGCCATACCCCAGGACCCTTTCCTGGAAGGGTCCCATGCCCAAGAGAGAAAAAGGGAAAACAGACACCAATTAATTTTTTGATAATTCACGCCGGTCCCTGGAATGAGTCTGAAATCAGCTGTAATTTTGTTAAAGCAAATCATTCTTCAATGTTGACACATTAACCACTTTTAACACCCAATGACCATGACCAGCCGCACCTCGGATGCAGCCACACCGCAGACTTGGGAGGCAGGTACGAGGCTGCGAATTTTTTTTTAAATCTCAGAAACCTTCCCGTCCACCCAAGCTTCTCTACGACGCCCTCCAAAACGGCACATCCCAGTCTAGGCCAATTGGCGTGATGTGATTTGGAAATGGGGCGATTTAAAAATATTCATAGAGACTCTCTGTAGGCTCAGATTTTCAAATAACACAGATCTTGCTTTACACTCATCCCTCTGGGAAATGTAGTCTTAAATTATGCAGAGCTTCAAGAAGGAAGGCCCGGCGTAAATCTGATAGAAGCTGATCTGTTTTACGGGGAGACGTGGGGCGGGGGGCACTAGTTGCCCCTCTCTGTCCCCTGCTGCCTCGTTGTCCCATAGGAAACTGGACCCTGAACACTGCTGGGATGTTCATTCTATTTGGGGGGTAGGGGGTGGTGGGCACCGGGGATTGAACTTGGGGGCACTCGACCACGGAGCCCCATCCCCAGCCCTATTTGCTATTTTATTTAGAGACAGGCTCTCCCTGAGCTGCTTAGAGCCTCACTAAGTGGCTGAGGCTGGCTTTGAACTTGCGATCCTCCTGCCTCAGCCTCCCGAGCCGCTGAGAGTCCAGGTGTGCGCCACGGCGCCGGGTGTTCATTCTGTTTTTAAGCAAGAAGACCTGGACCTGTCACTCTGCTAAGACCTGTACAACGGCTCACTGCATACAGATCTGTGAAGCGCCTACTGTGTGCCCTCACTGTGAGGCGGGGAGGAAGATCAGCAAGTTCTGCTCTGGTTACAGAGTCCAGGACTTTTGTTCCCAGGCTTGAGGCCACACCTCCAGCGGATTGTGCCAGAGCCCAGCTTGAACCCAGGTTGCCTGAGTCCAAAGCCCCATCTGCAGGGAGAGGAGGAAACCAGGTCCTGACCCCATCCCTCCCTCTGCCCCAGGCGTCTCCAGGCTCCGGAGGGTCCGCAGGGCGGAGGGGAAGGGACAGCCGGGCCCGCGTCTCATTGGCCGGGTCTGCATCACGTGCCCCCTCCCCCAGGGCTCGGGCAGGTTCAGCTGAGCATCTCGCCCACTTCCCCCACCCCCCACCAGCACTCTGGCACCAGAGGCGGAAGTGGACCCTGGATAGGCACCCCAGAGGGGCTGTCAGACAGGAAGGATGTGCTGGAATGTTCCAGAGGGACAAGGGCGTGGGAAGGACCAAAGGGTGCTGAGAAGCAGGAGAAGGCATCTGATGACTGTGGAGATCCAGAAAAGGAAGAGGGTGACTGCAGGCTGCAGGCAAGACCACAGGAAGGACCGGAAGCTAAGGGTCTTGGGCAGCTCTCTGAGGAATCCTTAGGGGACACTCCCCTTCCCATCGGTGGGGGGGGGGGGCTGCAGAGGGAGGGAAGAAGCCCAGGGCTCTCCTTGCACGCCCATGTGACTGCTCCTACCAGCGCGTGCACATCAGTGTGATCGGGGCACACGGGCCACCCAGAGCGGGTAGATGCTTAGTGGAGAGGCGAGGACGCTGGGTCAGGGCCGTCCCCACCCAGTGGCGCAGGGTCAGAGCTTGTGGCCTCTCCCTCAGGAACCCCGAGATCTGTGGGAAGCCCTATTCGCTCTGCAAGTTCCCGCTTGGGACTGTCCACGTACCTAGAGCCCAGTACACCATTGAGGGTCAAGAAGGGTGGCCATCTGCCCTGGTCTGGCACTCGGGGACAGCGGGGCTTCTCCAGGCCACACCTGGTCGGATGTAGAGTAAGTGGCAATGTGACTCCCATTTACTTTCTTTTAAAAGAGCCTTTAGCCTCCGGAATTCTAGTGCTCCCCTCCAGAGGCACCCTGGGGTCTCTCCGGGGGCTCGCGTCAACTCGAAGACCCCCAGAGTCCCCGGGGGCAGCTGGGACCTCGCCAGGCACATGTGCACACAGACCCCCGGTGCCACCGCGAGTGGTGTTCTGGGATGGCGAGGGGCGCAGAGAAGGAGAACTGATTGTCCCTTGAATCCGCTCTGTCACTGTGCCCTCGGGCCAGAGCCACGTGGGCCAGCGCGGGTCAGGATCTCCCCTTTGGGCCCTTTCCAGACACAGGGTGGACCACCAAAGAGGTCTCAGCGGCCTCTCTGGCTCCGGAGACAGAAATGTGTGTGGCCAAGGCCGACTCGGGGCACGTCCGCCCAGCTGGCCATGAACCCTTCCCTGGAAACCACCCAAGGGACGGGAGGGGACCCACCGGCGCTCCTCCCTGGACCCAGTGGCGGGACCTGACAGGTCCCAAGTTGGGCTCAGCCGACTGACTTCTCACAGGAAGCTGGTACTGAGTCAAGGGACGGTTCCGTTTCCACAGTGTCTGGGACTGGGAGCCGGGGGCGGGGGCGGGTCTCATAGAAATTCCAAGAGAGCACATCTGCGGGGTCAGCAGGTCTGGACGGCTCTCCGCTGACCCACTGCCGCCCCGGCTCCCGGCGCGGGGACATTCCTGCCCCGAGAGGCCCCTCATGGTGCCTGTGCTGATAAGATTCTTGGTGGCCAGCAAGGGGATCCACCACGGCTGGTTTAGGTCCCAAGACCAGCCCAGGCATCAAGGTTGGCGTCCCCGAGACCAGGAACGGTCCCCAAATTACCCTGCAAGGAGAATATTCCAGCCCAGACCACGGCCACCGGTCACTGCCAGGCCCTCCCTCACCCCGTGCCTGGGGTCCAGGTCCTGCACCAGGGGGAGGGAAGCGCTGAGCAGCCTCCTGCCTCTGGAGTGGGGAGGAAGCGGGTTCCAAGGAGAAGGAGGGGTTCAGGGAACTCGGGTCAAGGTGGAGCCCAGGGTGGAGCCCTTGCCCAGCGGGGGAGAGGCCCTGGGCTGCGTCCGGAGCACCAAATAAATAAATAAATAAATAAATAAATAAATAAATAAAATGCAGAGCACTGACATGTCACTCACCCCTCTCAGGGGCCCCCACAGGGGTCCTGTGACGGAACTGCTCAGCCGGTGACCCTGGAACAGCCTGGACAGTCCTGGCTTCTTAGGAACCAAGGTGACACAGAAGAGCCACACAGGATGCAAACTGTAAGGAGGCCCTCACTCTCGGGTTGGTGACAGTGCTGTCCCCTTTTCTGCCTCAGTTGCCTCTCCCTGCTCCAGGCCCTGCTTCCTGTGGTGCCCCTGGTTTTCGTAGCACAGAGAGGTGGTACGTCTTGCCCAAGGTCACACAGCTAGTAAGCAGCAAAGCTAGGATTTGGACCTCAGTCTCCCCACGGCCCTGTCAGGCCCTCCCAGAGCTCTGGGAGTGGTGGAAAGGACCATCGTTAACTCATCTTCAAGACATGTCAGAATGGCCACAGGGCCACTGAATCCCTCCCCCGCATCCGCTGATGACTGTCACGATTAGCATTGGGGTGCTGGTGCTGGGGCAGTCACGATTACCAGGACTGCGGGCAGGCTGGGGAGACCGAGGCACCAAAGTCAGTTCTGCAGCTGGTAGTGGGAAAGCAGATCAGTACCCAGCGGTGGGCAGAGGCATAGGGCAGGGACGAGAGGGGAGAAGGCCAAGAAGGTCCACCCCGCACCTCCAACCCTCAGCTGCAAGCTCTTGAGACGGCCCAGGCTCAGGCTCAGGCTCAGGCTCAGGCTCAGGCGTGAGCTGGGCTCGGCTCCTCTCCCCTCTGAAGTCCGGGGGGAGGTCAGTTGCTTTCCTCAGAATCCCCACCCAGTCCCCCAAAGACAGTGGCCTTCCAGAGGCCCACACAACCTTGGCCGTGGGAAGCACACTCCTCCCATTTTCTGTTTGGAGCCAAGAGGCGTTTATTTAATTAAGGCCATAACCCCCCACACACACGTGCTAATGATTAGTGACATCACGGAGCTGGGCAGAGAGGCCCTGAGGCCAGGAGCAGGACAGACAAAGACAGGCTTCAAAGATCTGGGAAGGAAGGGGCCGGGACAGTGCTGACCCCAGGCAGAGCCCAAGGGGTCTGTCTGCAGGCTCCACTCCCTGGGGACTATGGAGACTGCAGCAGCAGGATCCTGTGGTGTGTCTGGGTGTTGAGTGACTCAGACATCTCACAGGCTGCTGTGTCACCCAAAGCCACCAGCAGGGAGTGTCCACGAATACATCATTAAAGAGGGCCACCAGCAAGTGGCCTTGGGAATGATGGCGGGCCAGTCCCAGGCTCCATTCACACACTGGACATTCAGCACCAGCCTCGAGTTGGCAGAAGAGACTCAAAACTTCCGCCACTGGAACCGAGTTGTTCTGGTGACGATCAAATCCCAGCCATGGTGGCGTGGCCCGGGGTGGCAGAGGGGGTGGGCCGGTCAGCGTTCTGTTGCTGTGACAAAATGCCTGAGAAAAGCCCCTTAGAGCAGGAAGGTTGGCTGGCTCAGGGCTGCAGAGTTTCTGTCCCTGCTCGCGGGCTCCGTTGTTCCTGGGCCCAAGTGAAGGAGGACGTGATGGCCAGGCAGGAGCCAGTGCACAGGAGGCTGGTCGGCTCCCGGCTGGGGGAGGGAAGGGAAAGGACCAGGGACAGGAAACGCCTTCCCAGGCCACCTGATGTCCCCAGGGACACCCTCCCTCCAGCTCCCTCCAACCCGCCCCCTCCCACAGGAGCCCTCCAGTGGATTAACCGCTGCTGAGGCTGCCTTCCAAAGGTCACCTCTAGCCCCGTGGCACTGGGGACCAGGCCTTCCACACGGGAGCCTCTGGGGACCGTCCAGATCCAAACCCTAGCAGCCGAGGTGGCCGCAGTGACCATGGGCAGAGCAGACGGCCAGCGCTGTGAAGGGTGCGGTGAGCCAGAGGGCCGCGGGTTGGTGCTGTGAGGGACACTGAGGGCCGTGTGCAGGGCTCCCGGGGACACGGAGTGGTGTGAGGGGTCACGGTGGCACCGAAAGCCTGGCCACGGCTTGGTGCTGGTGGTGGTGCTGCCCGGGGTCATTGATGGGCAGCGTCCTGGTCATGACGTAAGGTCAGTGAGCCAGCGGCCACCACGGGAACCATGGTGAGCAGGAGGTTATAAAGGACGGGGTGGGGGTGCAGCGATGACCACAGTAACAAAACAAATAAGGAGGGTGACAAAGGGGAGGGGACATGTCTCACCAGCCTTGTGTTTTATTTCATCTTTTTTTTCTTCAGTACCAGGGATTGAACCCAGGGGCACTTAACCACTGAGCCCCCTCCTCAGACCCTTTGATTTTTATTTAGAGACAGGGTCTCGCTGAGGTGCGTAGGGCCTCGCTAAGTTACTGAGGCTGACCTCAAACTTGCGATCCTCCTGCCTCAGCCACTCTGCCACACTCTTTCCTCAGCCTGTGGACAGGAGCTCAGTTAATACCCTTTGATCACTAGAGAGAAAAAGCTGATATTCTCCAGGCCAGGGGTCTCTCCGGTGCCACCACGTCAGCTGGGATGCACAACCTTGACACTTGGAGCGCTTCCTCCAGAACTTCCCGAGAGCCCGGTCCTCAAGTGCCCGGCCCAGCGCTGGAGAGGGGCTTCCACGGCCACGTGTCACACAAGCTGTGACCAGAGCGGTGACCGAACAGGGAGGCCAGGGCTGGGGGTGCAGCTCGGTGGCCCAGCACTTGACGGGCACACAAAAAAGGACAGACAGACAGAGAGGACCCGATGATGACGTCACGTGACGCTGTAAGCTCCGCCTGCGGCGGGTGCCCTTCCTAAGCCTCCTGATTCACCTTATTCCCACACCACACCAGGGGGACCAGATCCTGAGCCCCATTTTACAGATAGGAATCTGAGGCAGAGAGGAGTGCGTCACTGACCACTTCCAAGTGGTCACTCAACCAGGACTTGAAGCCACGCAGCCTAACCCAAGGTCATTGGGGACGAGTAACAGAACCCCCCGAGTTTTAAGGGACAGAGAGGAAGGGGACTTTACCCAGAAGCACCGTCGGCCACCCCTCGAGGCCCCCAAGAGTCCCAGGGGTCAGTGAACCCAAGAAAAAGGGAAAGAATGTTCTCGGAAGAAACCGCGGCTGTGTGCGAGGCGTGGATGTGGAACCAGGCAGCCCTGAGTCCCTCCAAGTGTGACTGCGACGGTTTGGATCTGGATGCCACCCCAGACCCACGCGGTAAAGGCTTGGTCCTGGGCCATGCGTCCCAGCACACCCCTGGGGGCTGGGCAGGAGGGGGTGGGTCAGGGCAGCCTGGCAACTTAGCAAGACCCCACTCAAAGCACCAAACAGAACCCTCTCAGTCCTCAGCTCATACAACTGGAAGGTGGTGTGGCTTGCGAGACAGGGCTGAGGAGGTCAGAGGTCACTGGGGGTATGCCCCGGAAGACATAATGGGAGCCATCCCCTCCTGTCTCTCACTTGGTTTCCTGGCTGCCACGAGACGAAGCTTCCTCCACCCCGTGTTCCCTCCATGGTGTGCTGTCTCACCACAGGCCCAACAGTATATGAGCCAACTGAAAATGCGTGAAACTTCCAAACCATGAGCCCAAAGAAACCTTTTCTCTTTATAAGTTTATCATCATCTCAGCTATTTGTCATAGTAACAGAAAGCTGACTGATACCACAAGAGCATACCATGAGTGTGAAAATACAGCTACGGGGAAGGAGTTATCATCTGCTTGCTCACAACCTGCCAGGCATTATATTCATTGCCAGAAATAATACCGGTTGCCTTAGTAAGTAAACCACAAAACATCAGAGATTTACATGAAAAAACATGTACTTCTTGCAGCTGGAGACGCCTGGCTGCCACACAGCCTTCTGGGTGTTACTCAGAACCAGCTCCTCTATCTTCCAGGGCACATTTTTTCTGCAGAGTCACATGGTAAATATGTGTGCCTCTGTGGTCTATCACAGTTGTTCAGCTCTGTGTTGTCTGACGGCAGCAAGAGCAACAGGAAGGACTGGGCATGTCTACGTTCCCCTGAAACTTCGCCTACAAGTGGGGGCAGGATGCAGCCCAGGGGCCACAGTTTTCCAGCCCCTGTCCAGGGTCCCTGTGCAGATCCTCCACGCAGCCAGCAGACAGGGAGTGAGAAGCAGCAGCTCCCGCCCGAGGACGTACCAGTGACTTAGCAGGAAGTCGTGGAATCACTCACACCCACCATCCACTGGCCAAGTTCAGTAACAAGGCCACCTTTACGAGAAGGGGAGCATGCTGAAGCCTGGTGGCTCCCTTCCCCTCACCAGTACAGCTCCTGGGTCCAGGCAAGTGGGGCTCACCCCCAAAGAGATGTGCACAGTTCTCCTCTGACCAGCCTGCTCCAGCATGGACCCCTGATGTCCTTCTGGGTCACTACAAAGAGATATCTCCCAGATCGGTACAACAGAACGTGTTTATTTTGTGGGGGGTGAGGGGGAACCAGGGATTGAACTCACGGGCACTCGACCACTGAGCCCCATCCCCAGCCCTATTTTGTATTTTATTTAGAGACAGGGTCTCACTGAGTTGCTTAGGGCCTCGCTTTTGCTGAGGCTGGCTTCGAACTCGCGATCCTCCTGCCTCAGCCTCCCGTGCTTCTGGGATGACAGGCGTATGCCACCGTGCCCAGCAGAACATGTTTCTTTGAATAGCATTGCTAGCTTGAAATATGACTTCTAAATATGAAAGAGGGCATATGAACTTCCATTTCATATACCCTAACAAGTGGGGACAGGGGACTGGTGGTCTCCCTGGGCATTGCGCAGTGACCTTAAAGCCAGATCACCTGATCTGAATCCCAGCTCTGCCCCACACCAGCCGTGGGGTCTTGAGCATTTGGTTTAGCCTCCTCTGCGCCTCAGTTTTCCTGTCTGTAACACGGAGATGACTACCTTATCGGGTTGTGGCAAGGATTTAATTGAGTTAAAATCTGTAAAACACTTAAAACTGTGCCTGGCACACAGCGAATATCCTGTTAAATAAATAGATTGTCCCCCGCTTCTTTCTGCTGCCGCAAAGCCCAGTCTCTCCTGACCTCCAGGGAAATACCGCATGAATAACCAGAGTCATCAGCTTGTAGCTTTCCTTCTCTCTCTGAAAGTAATAGCCCCAAGGTGGCAGTTACTGTCTCTTGCTGTTCCTGTAAAGCGACCCGTTCAAATGCCAACTGCCACATGTCACCTTAGCTGGCAGAAAGTTGTTCCACCTGGTAATCACTCAGAAATTATCCTGCTTCCCTGTTCTGCACGGAGGCGGGGGCCAGGGCTATCTGTCAGCTTTGGCGCCGTCCACTCTTGGCAGAGCAGAGACGAAACTGCAGGACCAGGCAGGCTGGCGAAGAGCTGGCCTTCCGTACAGCGGCACTTTTCCCTGAGATGCACCCGAAGTGTATGGAGCCTTCCCTGCGGCAGAACACGGGTGCAATGGGAGGGGGAGGGGTGACCCAGGAAGGGGCTCAAGGTCAACCTCAGTCCTAGCCCCCTGAAAGCCTCCTCCCACATTAGACACCCTGGATCCCTTCCCTCAAATAAAGGAGAAGCTATTCGTCGGTGCATTCTTACTAATTGTTTTTCTTTGTTTTGTTTTGGTGCTAGAGGTTGAACCCTGGGTGCTTAACCATTTAGCCACTCCCCAGTTATTTTGTTGTTGTTGTTTTGTTTTTGAGACAGGGTCTCACCAAGTTGCTTAGGCCCTCATTAGGTTGCTGAGGCTGGCTGTGAACTTGCCATCCTCCCGTCTCCGCCTCCCGAGTGGCTGGCATCATGGGTCCATTCTGAGTGAAAGTAAAAGTCATCCAGGGTGGATCTCAAGCTTGGCAGCACATTAGAGTGACCTGGGAATTTGGATAAAATACCCACCTGCGCTCGGACTTCACCTCCATCAAATGAATCAGACCCTTAGGATGGAGACCTGACACGGACCAGCGAACGCTCCCGGGTGGTCCCCGGGTGGTCCCCGGGTGCAGCGGTGGGTGCGAAGCCCGGACTCGGGCGCTAGTTCAGACTGACCCTGCTCGGCCCACGGGGTAGATGACTTTCTCCTACAAACAACCTGAAGACCCATGTCACCATCTTGGGATTAGAAGAAACCAAGGCTCGGAGATAAGGGATTGCCCGGGTCGTGCGGCCGACGTGGCAGCCCCCAGTCCAGGGCCGCAGAGCCCGGTCCAGGGCCGGCCCCCGCCATCCAAAGCTGCTCCCCGACCTGGGCCCTTCGACACCATCCGCCTTCCTGCCCTTGATTTCGCTGCCCTTTCCCGGAAGGCTGGGAAGCATCGTGCTCGGGGCCAGGAGGCCCAGACGCACCCAGCTCGGCAGTGCAGCCGCGGTGCTAACACCTCCTAGAAGTTTAATGACAACCTGCTCTGGAAAACCCTAAGGAGAGGCCGTGGCGTGGCCCGCAAGCCCCACTTCCGGTTTCCACTGGGAACACCTCCCAGCGTTCCTTGCGGTTAGCTATGCTCATGTGACTGAGTTCTGGCCAATGGGAGTGAGCAGAAGTGATGTCACCATCTCCTGGCCCCGCCCATTGAAATCTCCCGGATGAGGAGGCTCCTGTCTTCCCTGCTGCTGTCCCAATGGGATAGAGAGGACTGTCGTGTGAGGGTCCCACACATGCAACGAGGACTTAGCGCATGCCACCTCATGAGCAACGTAAAAATGCAAACGCTCCCTCTGTTCTCTGCTCAGGGCTGTGAGGTCAGGGATGTGCTCTGCTCATGGCTGGGCTGGGCCTCGCTGGAAAGGCACAGGGAATGGGCCCTGGTTAGGAACCAGGGTGGACAGACCCACATCCAAACCTGCTCTGCCACTCAGGGCTCTGCGACTTTGAGCAAGTTAACCTTTTTGGCTTTTTTCTTCTTAAAAATGACCAATTTTGCATAAGAAGAGTAGAAAAACTAAGAGGATTCTCTATAAAAGAGTGTTTCTCAAAGTGTGGTCCGCAGACCAGACCAGCCTTCTCTGGGAACTTGTGGAAAATGCAGATTCTTGGGCGCGTCCAAACCTGGGGTTGGGCTTTGCCATCTGCACACTGGTGAAAGGACTTCTGGGGAAGTACCCGGCAGGCCATTGTGCTTGTTATGTGAGGCGCCCTCCTGGAAAGGTATAGTTTGACAGGGGTGCACTGACCCTGAAGAATAATTGTTGCGATCCTCGCGACTAAAACCCTCAGGGTCACTCCAGGGGAACTGGGCTGCACGAAATAACCATAAAGAGACAGAGAGACCTTTTTCTTAAGGGTCCTGTGAGGGCTCCTCTGACCTTAAGGGTCTGCAGAAAGAGAGAGAGCACACACATACTGAACCCTTTTACTAGGGAGGAGCCATTCAAATGAGGCAAGGGGTCAGGTTTCAGGAGTTGAGTCTAGCTTCCTGATGTCCACTGTCAGCAGGTTGAATGACATCTAGGGAGGCCACACCGAAGGGCAGAGCAAGAGAAGGAGACACTCAAAGGGCATTTCCATGGAACACTCTACTTCAAACAGGGCAAAGAGGTAATATCACAAAGGAACAGGTGAGCGCAGCTCAATCCATGGGGCCGCACGCCTACGTCTGAAGATGCGTCCTCAACCTCCGTGACTAGGGCAATGTCCAGGTCACTCTGAGATGCAGTGACGGTCAGAGCCTCGCCGCTCAGGGAAGGAGAATGCGAAATCACTCAGCCTGGCTGCCACAGTAATGTATGCCAACAGCCCTGCACGTAGTTTTAGTCAGCTTTTTCACTGTGGAATGTAGAGGAGGAAGAGTTATTTGGGGGCTCCTGGTTTCAGAGGTCTCAGTCCACAGACAGCCGGCTCCATTCCTCAGGGCTCGAGGTGAGGCAGGACATCATGGCCGAGAGTGCGCTGGAGGGAAGCGGGTCACATGATGGTCAGGAAGCAGAGACTCCACTCCTCAATACAAAAACTATACCCTACAGCCATGCCCCCAATGCCCCACCTTGAACACTGTTGCGTGTCAATTCGGGTCCTTCAGTCTTCTCTTTATTGAGCACCTACTATGTGCCAGGCACTGGGATAAGTCCTGGGGAGCTACAACAATTAGGAAATGGGGTGGTGTCCAGGCAGCTACCCTCAAGGATCTGGGCTTTCTATGACCCCCAAGTGTCAGAAGAGGGAGGAGCAAAAATGGGACAGTGTGTTCCCCCAAAAGAAAAATCCATGCATTGATTCAGTAAGTAGTGAAGCACCTACTGTGGGCCAAGCAAGGTTCCACAGCGAGCAGGACAGATGAGACCCCCATCGTGAGGCTTCCATGGGACACAGAATCATCCGGGGGGAAGAAATTGTGTATTGTTAGAAAGGCTGCGAGTGCATTTGAGTATGGATTTGAAAGGGGGTGAGGGGGTGAGGGGGTGAGGGTGTGAGCAGCACAGGAGAGGGACAGCAGGGGCTCTGAGGAGGGGTCCTGCCTGGCCTGATCCAGGAGCCGCAGAAACCGTGGGGCAGGAACAGGGAGAGAGCAGGAGCGAGGACCAGGAGAGAGGACAGGCCCCTGCCCCATGGGGAGGACTTTGGCTTTCACGCTGGTGACACTGGGACTCATCAGAGGGCCACCTAGCCAGGGCCCCCACCCTCAGCGGCTGCCTCCCTGGGCGCATCGGTGCCCTTAGGTCCCTGGGGGCTTGGGAGCGACAGGCCCCTGGGCCTCTCTCTGGGCCGGCAGCGGCAGCGCTGGTGACTCGCCAGCCTCTCCCGGGTTGTGTGTCGGGGGCAGCTGTCCCCTTTACTGCCTCCCGCTGGCCGCGGTGCCCCTTCCCAGATCGAGTCGCCCCCTCCCACCCCGCCAGTCCCGACAGCCGGTCAGTGCCGGGCGACACCCCTGCCGCAGTCGCCCAGGGAAGAATTCGACATAAATGGGCACAGACAGATGCTCCATTTAAAGGACCGATTCATCTCGCAGAATGCCCCTCTTAGGACTGAAGTGGCACGCCGCAGAGCGGGTGTCTTGGTGGCATGTTAATGAAATAGGAAAAACCCTGGCGGAGCTGGCTGGCGGGGGTCCAAAGGAGCCAGTGGACAAGGACAAGGGGGGACTCCCGGCCTCCAGGACCACAGAGCCTGTCCTGGCACCTGCCCTCCCCTTCTCCTCCACCTGACGATGACATCAGATCAGAGCCACTCGTCATTATTCTGTGAGTCTCAAAAGCCATCGGATACACTGTCGCCCTCTTCATGGTTTCTAGAAAACTAAGGGCTCACAACTGGACACTTCTCCCAGCCTTCCTCGTGGTCAGGAATGCGCTGAGGGGTCAAAATGGGAACAGAAATGGCCATTGGGAGGCCTGGCCCAGAAAACCTCCCTTATGAGGTGGGTGCCCTGGCTCACCTGTCACTCAGAGACTCAGGAGGCTGAGGAGCGAGGATCGAAAGTTCAAGGCTAGCCTTGGCCATTGAGGGAGACCTTGTCTCAAAAAAAAAAATTTTTTTTAAAGGGCTGTGGGGCTGGGGCTGGGGCTCAGCAGTAGCACACTTGCCTGGCATGTGTGAGGCACTGGGTTCGATTCTCAGCACCACATATAAATAAATAAAGGTCTTTCAACAACTAAAATATATATATATATGTATATTAAAAAATAATAATAAAAGGGGCTGCGGATGTAGCTTAGTAGTAGATTATCCCTGGATTCAATCCCTAATACCACAAAAATTGATTGATTAATTAATTATTAAATAATAAATAAAATTTAGCTGAGCAACTACAAAGTTAAGACTACTTGCTCTTTCGATCCCAAAAAGGAGTCTCTAATAAAAAGTTAATTACGTTGCATCTTAAAATACCAGCTCATCTCAAAATAGGCCAGCCTTAGAGAACTCAAACCACACACACACACACACACACACACACACACACACACACACTTCATAAAAGGTTAAAACCATTCCATCAAAATAAAGCATATGGTCACCCACATCTGCATTTATTACATCTAATTGGAAGAGACACAGGCAAGTACATGAATATTTTAGCAGTTTCCAACCTGCAAATCACTGAGCCAAGCCCCAATTGCTTGCTAATCAGCACACGCCCAGCTTTGCTACATCAGGTTGGAACCACGCCCCGCCGCTCCCTCGTGGCTGCAGTGTTCCATGGGCTTTCCTTCTAAGTCCCTTGTCATTTGTGCAGCCTTTCAAGAGCACCCCATGCTCAGAAAGATTTGAAAAGCCCCTTCTCGCCAGGTTTATGCCCTTGATTGATGTCTGTGGAACACTAAAGGCAACCGCACGTTGTTGGGCCATAAAATCAAATAGAAAACCTGAATCTCTTAATGTAACCTCTGACTGATCAGCTTTAATAAAGAGATTTGGGTGATTGTTGTTTAACCCACTGAATGTACGGTGAACACATGGGAATGAGCAGAGGTTTATTTTCTGAGCAATTCTGAAGAAGTCCAGAGTTCTCATACAGAGAGTAAGATGAGAACAGGATGGTAATTATTTTCCAAAATATTGGTCATGTAGGTCTTTATGCTCAGTATTTCCACCATGTCTGAATATCTCCTATCAAATTATGCCCCTTGTTTTTTTTTTTTTCTTTTAAATCAACTCACTTTTTAATTTTTTGGCAAATTTGGCATCATTACATAAATGAATAAATCTAGTATCACTTGCCTTATTTAGAAGATGTGTTAGTCAGGAAAGGCTAAGCAATGCTGCAATAACAACCAGTCCCAAGAGTTCGGAGGTTTAATATATAATCAATGTTTCATATTCAGTGTCCACTTAGAGGGTTGGGTAGAGGGAGGTGAGGCCATTTTAGGACATGTGGCCTTCTTGGTCACTGAACAGCAGATGAGAACACTAGAGGGTGATTCACTGGTGTTTAAATCGTGTACCCAGAACCCAATGGCCAAGATTAGTCACATGATCCTGCCTAAGGGCACCAGGACCAAGAAATGTGGAGGTGCACAGCAGATGTCTGTGCTGCAGGGGGTGACCAGAGAGTCAATCAGACAATGTGACTAAGTTCTCCCCAGAAAGCTTTATGAGAACGCTCTGGGCCAGAACATTAAAAAAGAAGAAATAGCAAGAGACACAAATACGTTCAAGACGTTCAAGACGTGCGTGGCCCCAAGCTGAAACTTTCTCCTTGACCCACCGCCGTGAAAGGATTTAGGAAAGCATCAAAATGGAAATGACTTCCTCACCGTGTGACTCAGGGTGATTTAATGTGTGTCCCTGATTCAATTTAAAAATACCTTCAAGAAAACCCAAACCATGGAAAGAGTGTCTCTGCAGCAAAACGGAAACCAGACAGGGACGACAGATGTGTTAAGATAAGAATCCTCGAGCGGATGTGCTGTGCTGCTATGAGAAGATGGCTTCCCTCTCTGTGCCCTTCCTCCCCATCATTCCAGTCTAATGGAAAACGTTCCAAAAGTTTCCTACTGAGGGACATTTTACAAAACAAAGGGTTTCTAAGAGATGATCACAACCTTCCTAAGAGACTGAGAACCAAATGCCATAGGGGTCCTGGACAACAGGCAAAAACTAAGGAGAGCTGAAGAAAGCACACCTGTGGTGTAACTCTGTCTCCATACTGTGACCTGTGAACAAAGCAGAAGCTGAATTTCCTCCCATGGTCCAGCTCCGAGGTCCCACGCATCACCTCTGCCATGTTCTGTTGGCTGAAGCAGCCGCAAGCCTGCAGAGCTCAGGGGAGGCACAGAGGCTGCACCTCTCACAGAGGCCCTGTCCAGGGTTCCTGGCCATCTTTAACTCTGCACTGAACCTGTGATGTGAGCTCGTGGTTCCTGCTGGAAAAAAAAAATCGCAGGAGGCATGGTCTGGACTAAGTTCCTCACCAGGCACCAACCCACTGGGCTCAAAATCAACGTGGAGCCACTGACGCTTCAGTTCAGCTCTCCAGGCTGAAACGAAGCTCTCCTCTGATCTCATGAGAATCAAGGTTCCCAACAGCCCAGTTTCACTGGCACGATGATGAAGTCCCTCTGCTTTAATCCTGATGTCCACCAACCAGCGACTGTGGTCTCCTCTCCCTGTCCCAGCTTGCAGGCCAGCGGCTTTGACACGCAGTGACCAACCAGTCTTTGCTATTTGCTTCTGCTCTCCGGCCTTTCTGTCTATAAAACCAAACTCCTCTTCAGAACACGTGTTCTATCTTAGGGAAGGAAGAGTGGCCCAATTCTAAATGGCAGATGAAGCCAATGAAGGTTTTTAAATTTGTTCTGATTTCATCTTTAGACATTCCCCTTACGTCAGCTGCCGGAACAACTGCTCGCAGGTATTGCTATTTATGACTCTTTTATTAAATATCCCTGTACCTGGCTTCTCCTCCACACTGTGAACTCCTCACACTGCAGTGATGTTGCTCTTCTCTCCCAAACTCCACGTGGCCTCAGCTTCACGGCCATCCCCAGGGCTCTCCCAGGCCCTCTTCCAACCTTCGTAGCCTCCGCGCTGTGCCTTTAGACGCCCAGTGAATGTCCTTCTGTTCCCTTGGCCTGAGTCTTTCTTCCCACAGCTGAACACATGGCTCAGGCTCTCCCTGCCTCAGTCTCTGCTCAGGTGTCACCTTATCAGAGAGGTTTTGAGCGTCCTGTGTAGTGAGTGCAGTTCCCCGACCCACCTGACACTACTGACCTCCCTTCCCACCTTCTTTATAATATGGCCAGCCTCCATTATCTAAGGGTTCTGTTTGGTTTTGGTACCAGGGATTGAACCCAGGGGCACTTAACCACTGAGCCACATCCTCAACTCTTTTTATATCTTATTTTAAGACAGGGTCTCACTGAGTTGCTTAGGGCCTTGCTAAGTTGCTGAGACTGGCTTTGAACTCGTGATCCTCCTGCCTCAGCCTCCCAAATTGCTGGGATTACAGGCATGTGTCACCACGCCCGGCCCCCTATCTATGGGTTCTGCGTGCACAGATTCAACCAACCTCAGGTAGAAAACCTCATGAAGGAGGTTTTCAGGGGGAAAATGATTGCATCCATACTGAACAAATTCTTTCCTTATTGTTATTCCCTGAGCAATGTAGAATAATAACTCTTTGCATAACATTTACATTGCATTGGGTGTTTTAAGTAATCTAGAAATGATTTAAAATATGCTGGAGGGGTGTACAAGGAGTATGCAAGTCCTACACCATTTTATATAACGAACTAGGGCAACATAGATTTTGGTATCTGGTGAAGGGGGTCCCTGGAACCAATCTCCCGCAGATACCAAGAGATGACTGTGTAGATAATTATACACATAATTATGATTTTTTAAAAAATTCTGTTTCTCAGGCTGCAGCTGTAGCTCAGTGGTAGAGCACTTGCCTGGCTTGTGAGAGGCACTGGGTTCCATCCTCAGCACCACATATAAGTAAATAAATAAAATAAAGTTCCATTGACAACTAAAAAAATTTTTTTAACTTTCTGTTCCCATTGCCAGAATGTGGGCAGGGATGTGTCTGTTTGCTCACTGTGATCATAGCAAAATTTGTCCTGACTCTTCACCTTCTCTGTAGCTAAGATTCTTGCGTTGTGACTTCGCGTCTCTGACCTCCAGCAGTGGATTCTCTTTTAACATTGTGCTAGAGTTTGGACCCTGAATTTTCCTAGTGGCACATGTGTTGAAGGGTTAGTCCTAGTTTGGGCGAAACAGTTAGGAGGTGGGGCCTAGAGGGACATCTTTGAGTTACTGAGGAGGGGCGTGTCCTCAAAAGGGATGCTGGAACCCCAGCTCTTCCTCTTGCTTTCTCTTGACTTCCTGGCTGGCCTGACGTGAGCATCGCTGCTGCACCAAGTGCTTCCCCGCCATAGCGTGCTCCCTCACCACAGGCCCCAAGGCAACAGAGCCAACTGACCATGGACTTAAACCTCTCAAAATGTAAGCCAAAACAAACCTTTCTTTCTAAGAGTTGATTCATTTCAGATATTTGCACAGTGGTGGACAGTTGGCTAACACACCCTTGTGACTTGTCTGTCCAGTAGAATGTGATTTGATTTAGCCAACAGAAGTAGTTCAAGTCATGGATGAGTTAAGAGGCATATAGCACCTGTTCCTTCTTTGAAATCCTGCCACATTCATGTGAACACGCCCGTCTGGTGATAAGAGGCTCATGACTCATCGCCTTAGCCAACAACTAGCTGGCCACTCATGTGAGCAAGTCCCACCAAGATCAGCCAAGCCTGCCACAAAGGTGATCTGTAGATTTATTGTTTTAAACCATTGAGTTTGGGAATGGTTTGTTACGCAGCATCACCTGTGGTCCTAGATAACTGATACAAACACTTAGCCCCATTCCTGGTATAGAATCATGCTCAAGAAAAATTTGCAACACAGATGAATCAATGAATGAGGAGAAGGAATACATTCATCTTATTGGTCATTATTACTCCAACACCATATACAGTCTTTGATAAATATTTGTTGAATGAATGAGTAGAGAATGATTTCAGGGTTCTACTGTGGGGTGAGGTGGGGATGAGAGAGATCAAAGAAGATCCGTCTTTCAAGAGTTCAAGGGCTTAAAATAGTACCTGAGTGGGGAAAGGCAGTATCATTCATCTAGAAGAGAACTAATGCTTGCGCCTGTCTGACCAGGAGCTTTGGGCCGGCTGTGGCCCAGGTAAGGGCTCTGTGTGCAACACAAAGAGGTACTACCTGAGAAGGTCTCGAAATAGGAAGAGCTAGGAGCCAGCCCTGGCCACGAGGCTCCAGGCCTGAACCTCAGGTCAGTTTGATGCAGTTGCCAGACCCTCTAGACAGACCTCTGACTCCCCCTCTCTGGACCTCTATAATCCCCTGGACTGTTTCTCAAGATATGGTTGCCATCCATCTCTGAGTTTCCTAAAATGTTAGTGAAAATTCAGAATCCTGGGTCTGACTTTAGAGCTCCTGAATCAAAATCTCCAGAGGACGTGCCCAAGAACCTGTATTTTAGGAAGTTCTGCACCTGCTTGGGGGTCCTTGAACTTGGAACAGGAAGGGCAGACTGCTGCTACCAGCAAGTGAATGGAGGCTTGGATCATGTGAATTCTGGGACAGGCAGAGCAAGGAGAAGAGCTTGTCTTATCTAACCTTCACAACATCCTTAGGAGGTAGTGGTCACACCCATTTCAAGAAGATACTGAGCCCCAGAGACATAGCAAGTATCCCATTTGAAAGGTCTTGCTTGCACCCTAGAGGAATCCACACAATATGGTACCTTGTGTAATAAACAACAAAGGTCATTTTAGGTCACCAGGTCCTAGCTCAAGCAGGGATGGTCCCATGCCACAGAGGAATTAAGACACAGAATAGGTGAGCCACGCCCTGCTGTGTGCAATGGAAGGTCTGGGTGGAGTAGCTGGAGGATCCCGGAGGTGGGAGGTCTCACTCTCCTCTTTAAGCAATTGGAATAAATCCAATGTCTCTTCCGTGGCAAGCTAAATGTTGTTTTCAAGTCTGGAGCCTTTGTTTGTATATTTTGAATAAATTTGATAATTAAGCCACACATGCTCCCAGCACACTTGGATATATTTAAATTACAAGCTTTTGATCTAATGGAGAAAAATCACAAATATGGGCCAAAGCAATGGCTCTTTGTGTGTGTGGCGCCTTTCACAGCACTCAAATGGGTCCGTGAGCTTAATGGCCAATTCCAAAGCCACCAGGAATGAGGGGAAGGGGTGGGGTGGGGTGGCAACAAGACTGTGGGAAGTGAAACCCAAGCGTGAAAAATTGTGGTTCTTTTCTATTAAGAAAACATTTCACTTGTGCCCATGATTCATCTCACCAAGCCACTCTTGGAAACAAGCAAGCCCGGGGGCGGAGCTCGGTAGTGGGGCAGGCTCAGCCTGCCTGAGGTCCTTCAGTCCCCAGCATCAGAAAAACAAAACAAAAACACAAAAGAAATCCGCAAAAGGGTTTGTCTCTGTAAACAGCTGGGCTCCATTCCTGAGCACCGTGGAAGGAGGTCCTGGAAGCAGGGTCCTGGGCTCAAACCTCCTGTGGCCCCCCATTATGGGGTTTGTCTCGGCAACTTGGGGGCCAATGTGCACCCGACTGGGTAATCCCTGTAAAGTAACAGCCCTGAACTGTCCAGTACACACCAAATTCAGACTCAGCAAAGAGAGATTTCTATTTGAGAGGATTATTTCAAGGAGGAAAGGGTCTATGCTTTGGGGGAGGGAAACTTGGAATAGCGACACTATTGTGGCCATTGGGTCTGCAAGCACCCTAGGAATTAGGCAAGAAGAACTTTGCTTTTATAGGGAGTAGGCTAGTGGGATTAAACAGAAGAACAGGAGAGGTAAAGAGGTGTGGGCTAGAAGGCCATGAATACTTTATCCTAAGAGCTAAAACATTTGGGGCTGCTTGCTGTCCCAGGCTGAGAGTGGGCCAACGTCCAGGGGCCTAGAGGAAGGAGAGGAGCTAAACCAGAGTTTGGTGCACAAGCACTTTGTTCTGACTTGTGGGAACAAGCAGTTCTGTGCATCACTTGTGAGATACAGTGTTATGGTTTGGATGTGAGGTGTCCCCCAAAAGCTCACGGGTGAGACAATGCAAAAAGGTTCAGAAGTGATCAGATTATGGGGGCTGTAACCTAAATCACTGGATTAATCCATGGATATGGATTAACTGGTGGTGACTGTAGGCAGGTAGGGTGTAGGCAGAGGAAGCAGGTCACTGGGGTATATATTTATATTTCATTCCTGGCAAGCTGAGCTCGCTCTGCTTTCTGGCTGTCAAGTCCTGAGCTTCCCATCATCACACCTTTCTGCCGTGATCTGTCTCCCCTTGGGCCAGGGCCACGCAGTCAGCCAGCAGTGGACCGAACCTCTGAAAACCCATGAGCCAAAGATGAACTTTCCCTCTACATTGCTCTTGCCAGGTCTTCTGGTCACAGTAACAAAACAAAACAAAAAAAAAAAAAGCTAATTAAAACCCCGGAGTGTGGTGATCGCGATGGTCTGTGTCTGCCCTTGACGCAGAAAGGCTGGCCCAGAGCGGGGCTTCCCGAGTTATCACCAAAATCCTACGAGGAACAATGTTGTGCTTTCAGTGAGTCGCCTCTGGCTCGCGGACGGCTGAGAGCACTTCCTCTTTGCCTGCACTGTTTTCCAGGGGCACCGAGCAACACTGTCGCCGCTCAATGGTGGGGTCATCCCCCGGGGACTCTGGATGCATGACCCTGGAATCAGTCCCCAGCTCCCGGTGAGCCTGGCAGGTTATGGGGACGTGCTTCCGGGAGGCCCTGATGACAACAGCTCTCACACACACCCGCTGACCACCTCCCAGCCTGTTCTCGGACAAGGTCTCCCTAGTTTCCGAGGCTGGCTTTGAACTTGAACTCGTCCTGCCTCCGCCTCGGAGCCGCTGGACAGCAGGCGTGCGCCACCGCCCCGGCTGATCTGGACACTTCCGAGGTGTCCTGCGGCGGTGGCGGCTGCGCTGGCCTGGGGCCTCGGCTCCCCGTTGCTAGATAAGGCCCGGTAACCCACCTCTCGGGTGGGCAGGCCGCGTGAAGGGTCCCCTGCGGACCGGTCCAGACCCAGGGCGGGCCGCGCTCTGAGCCGCCTCTGCTCACAGGGAGCGCGCCCGAGGCCGAGCGGGGCTCATGTCCCTGGCCATCTGCCGGGTCCTTCCAGCGGAACCGCCGCGGACGCAGCCCCACTGAGGGTCCAAATTCTGGCGCTGTGGCCACTTTATTTCACCCAGCCTGTTTACTTTTCTATAAAATGGAATATACACCTCGTTGCTGGAGTCAGAGTAAACGGAGGGCGTGAACCTGGCGGTACGACGCCGCACCTTAGGCCCAAAGGCGCCCTCCCGCCTTCCGTAGGGAGGGCGGGGCCGCCGCATCCATCGCTCGGCGCTCTCCTAGGCAGTCGGTCGTGATCAGACGAGCAGTGAGCGATCGATAGTCCGTGTGCCGGACTGACCACTGGGAGAGGGCCGCAGTGTCCGGACTAAAGAGGACAAGACATCGTCCACATGCGAGAGGGGTGAGTTTGAGCAATTGGGAAGCGCCGGTACCTCCGGCTTCTAAGAAATGGGGTCGGGAAAGACTGCGCAGGCGTCCAGATAAGGAACCGAAGTGGGGAGAGGTACGGCATTACGCACACGCCGCGGCGAAGCTTCTGAACACAGCGCATGCGTTCTGAGAACGCATCCCGCTGTCCTGTGCTGCGGAAGGATTGGGGAAAAACCCAAGCGTGCGCAGTGTGCGTCCCGTGGCAGTCTAGTTGCGCATGCGCCAGACCGGCCTCGCGACTGCATTGTTGTGCGCCTGCGCTGTTCTTGGAGCGGTGTGGGTGGCTTTGGTGGAACGCCAGTGCGCCTGCGCGGCTGTTTGTTAACGTCGATAGAAACGGGTCTTCGCGGTGCTGGACGGTGGTTGTCCGCGTGGAGATAGGCCCACTGAAGACCCTGCGCTCGGCCCCGAGTACTAGCCATGAGCAGTGCAGCTGCGGGAAGGCACTGGGGAAGGGGAGGCGGACGGTTGCTGTGGAGCCCGCCTGCAGCCCCGGGAGGAAAGACAACAGTCTGTCACTCGATAGGGTTAACTCAGCATCCTGTCGCCTGCCCACTCAAGACCCAGCAAAGGGAGGCCCCTGCCTGAGTGTCAGGTAGCAAGGTCAAGGCAGGTGTTAGGGCCAGAGCGACGACATTGCACACCCGAGACGTCGTCTGCGTGGCCCTTAGAGAGCCGGAGGTGCCCTGTGCAGTGCAGACTCCCTGCAGGGTGTCACAGAGCTCTTCCTGTGCCATGCTGCCTGGAACTGAAGAAGTTACCCAACTGACCACCTCCCTGCAGGGTGTCACAGAGCCTTCCTGTGCCATGCTGCCTGGAACTGAAGAAGTTACCCAACTGACCACCTCCCTGCAGGGTGTCACAGAGCCTTCCTGTGCCATGCTGCCTGGAACTGAAGAAGTTACCCAACTGACCGGCACCTGGAAAGCCAGACGGAGGCTGCGAGATCTGGAAGTCCCCCTTGGGAGGCTTCCTCATGGCCTGTGTGGTGCTGGCTATTGCATAAGGCCTGCTTGAGACCCTCTGGAACCTTGGTGGCTTCTCCCCGCACCCTTACCCAGGCCGTGTCACCAGCCTGCTTCAAGGCTGCTGGGGGCAGGGGGTGCTTCAGAGCAGTGGGGTTTTAAAAATAGTGGTCCCAGTGGCTTCCTAGAAGGCTGTGCCTTATAATCAACTTGCTTTGACTGTGTTCCAGCAGCACCATGAACTCCGGATGGCAGATTTAGGAAGCCGAGACCTGCCCTTGGCTCCTTGGTTTAGTACAAAGCCCCACTGTAAGGCGCAGGCTGATTTATAAAGCCAAGTAAAACCACTCAGGCTTGCTCACACCATCTTTATCTGACCCTCTTAACAAAAAGGTTTGTTTTGTACGCCAACAAGCCTTTATTTAAGGCCTTTTAGGGGCTGAATTATTAAGTCTATTGAGAAAAATTGTTGATGTAGCCTGTACCTGACCTTTCCGTATTACACGTGGTGTCTTCAGGCCAGTGTGCAAAGCCAGGACACAGGACCACTCAGGATCTCTCTATAACAGATACCACCACTGTCAAAAAAAAAACCCCAAAACAAAAAACTAACCGCAAGACCGCAAGAGGTATTCAAGGCCGATACCTGTTAAGTTCTGGGAGACCGACTTGTTAAGCGAGGACATGGAACCACTGAGGCTTTTTCAAGGTTACATTGTTGAGTGATGGAGGTGTCATTTTGCCTGGAGTAACCGCAGCTCTTTCCTTTTCCAGACACTTAAATTAATAACATCCTGGTTTAGATGATAAGTCGTATGTGTAGTTAGTGTGCACCTGACTCTTTATGCAACTCACAGTAAGCCCTTTGATGTGAAGCTCTGGGAACCAGTCCGCACTGCCATTCTAAAAAGACTTCCACATCTTACACTCGTCTCCCTCCTGGGGAGGGCTGTTGGGTGACTATGACCTTTTCTAAAAGGATCTCACTAAGAAGTTCCAGGAAGCCGATCCATGAGGCCAGCTCACCAGGCTACTCAGGCTGGTGCCTTCTGGAAAATGGCTTGAACCATCAAGAAATCTTTTTACCAGATCCACACTTGGAGACTGCTCAAAGTTTGTTTCTGAAGCCTGCACAAAAGGCCGTGCAGAATGGCAGCTCCACTGAGCCCGGACTGCCCTGCCCTGCCCTGTGGGGCCAGTCCAAGCAGCTGCCTGTGCAGAGCCTGCTTCTTGCAGCCCACATGGGGCCGGCTCCTCTGGGAGACTCTCAGAGCCAACAAGAAAGTGTTGAACCCTATAGTCTAAGGCTCCTCCTTTTTTTGGGGAGGGGCGTACCAGGGATTGAACTCAGGGCCACTGACCCACACCCCCAGCCCTATTCTGTATTTTATTTAGAGACAGGGTCTCACGGAGTTGCTTAGCACCTCACTTTCGCTGAGGCTGGCTTTGAACTTGCGATCCTCCTGCCTCAGCCTCCCAAGCTGCAGGGATCACAGATGTGTGCCACCTTGCCCGTCAGGCTCCTCCTCTTGTAAGGCCATTCGCTAAGTTGACTGGAGCCAACATGAGGCTGCTTCCTGGAGACTCAATAGATAAAATCAAATGGAACATTTCAGGTGTTTGATTATAAAGCAACCATAAAAGAGTGATTTGTAAAGTGAAGACAAAATCCGATTACACCTGGTCCTCAAGCCTCAGTCTATAAGGAGGCTAGTTTTAAAAACAGGTCACAAGGCCACTTTGGAGGAGTTCCACCGATCAGGCTGTGGCGCCTCTTGATGTGGCAACATGAGAGCTTGTGGGAGGGCCCTGGAAGCAGGCTGGCAGGTCCAGTGTGCCACTTCACTCTGACCGTCTCCTCGTGCTGCCAACATACAGCCCTGGCTGGGGGTCAGGGGTTCCGTCAGCTGTGAGGCCTGTTGGGACACCATTCCAGGTAGCCACAGAGGTGCTCTGAAAGCCATTTTGAAAACCGACTCACCTGGCCTGGAGCTCTGGGCTAGTGCCCAACAGGGCCGACCGCTGGCAGACACCAGCTACGGGACTCCACATTAAAAAAGAAAGACTATCTTATTTGGTCCAGAGGAGACCTGTACGGCCAGCTCGGGACCCGTCCCAGAGGGCAGTTCAGGTGGTCTGCAAGGTCCTCCCAGAGGCAAAGGAGCACACAGGACACCTGGGGAGGACCAGTGAGAAGACACTCGGGCCCCTGGGAAGCTGGCCTTGTAAGGCCCATGTGACCCTGTAAGGGGCCATTTCAGAATCCACCGTGACACCAGTATATAAAGCCCATAGTCTGCATCCAGGGGACTGGTCCTAGCCTGTTGGAAACCCTCTGGAGACCATTCACGGTGGCTCTGCAGAGCAGTTCACAGAGCTGCCAGGGATGTCCCCAGTGGGGGCCGATTTTGAAGTCAGGCGGGGTCTCCTGGGGACCTTCTCACAGATGTGTAGGAGAAGCTGGGGGTGAGGCTTCTGGGATCTTCGGGCCCCAGGTGAGACTTGTGTGAGGCGCTCAGGCCGTGAGCCTGGAGGCCCTGGGGAGGCCAGCTGTTGGGTCCCCTTGTCATGCCAGGGGACACCACATTGGAGGGTTGGATGTGACTCTCCTCAAGAAAGCTGAATGGGGCCAGCACTAGACCCCCAGGAACTTTCTGGGGCTGGCAGTAAGACCCGTCCTGGTGGGTTGGCCAGGCCAGCGGGGCTCCCCAAGTCCCCCATCCAGCCACGCCAACTAGAGGCCCATCCACTGTGAGCCCAGGACGGCGACAGGCCCTGATGCAGGTGCCCCGACACTGACACCCCTCTGAGGCCGAGGGCTGCTGTGGGCCGTCACTGCCACTCCTAGTCTTGGACCTCAGACCTCACTGCCGCTCTGCGGGTGTCACCACAGGGCTGCGGGCTGTGCCACGGTTTCCACGCACTGCTGGCCGGACTGCGCCACGTCGCTTCTTGCTGGCTTTAGTTCCCTCAGCAAGGTGACGGGGTGGGGACGTGAGCACGGCCCTCTCCATCTCCCGCAGCACCGGGGGCTAGACCCGAGGGAAGGGCTCGGAGCCAGGGCGAGGGCCGCAGAAGCCGAGCAACCTGACGCCACCGGTGACTGGGACAGGAGGAGGGACTGCAGAACACGGAGGCCTAGCGGTGAGGAGCAGGGGTGGCCTGTGTGCAGCTGACCCCCGCGCCTCAGATTCCCCGACTCCGTTTTCTCATCCGCAAGGTCACGGGTCCAGGGGACGTGCCACCTGTGTGGAGTCTCTGCGGCCCCCGTGGTCCTCCTCCACCTCAGCTGGTCTGGGACATGGGGACGATCATTCTCCTCAGGGCTTCAGCGAGTGCTCCGAGCCCCTGGCCTTGTGTGTCATCAGCTGGGGTCACCGTGAGGGGGTCTCGGTGAGGGCTGAACGAGGACGTCTGCTGCACTCAGAACCCTGCCCGCAGTGGCTGCTCCTGAGCTGGGGCTGGGGAGCGAGCTGAGGAGGAGCCGGGGGTGGGGGGTGGCACCTTCTGGGACCTCTCCAGCGCCCTCACTGTCCTTGCTCCCTGTCTGCTGCTGGGTGCACTAGGCTCGTGTGAGCTGAAGGGGCCATGCCTGCCCGAGCTTCTGTGAGTCGCCCGCGAGGCCCGAGCTTCTGTGGAGGCCCGGCTGCTGCGGAGGGATGTGGCTGGGCTGTTTGCAGCAGCGCCGTGGGCAAGCGCTCCCCTGGTGCACAAGGCCCTGGGTTCTGTCCCCAGCACCTTGGGGGAAAAAAATGTCTCTGAAAGTCCACGTGTTGGAGACGCGGTCCCAGCGCAGCCGTGTAGAAGTGGGGAGCTCTCGTGGAGGCTGGCGCACAAAGGCTCTGCACTCGTGGACAGAGTGACCCACTCGTGGACTCTGGGGTTAACGGGCCGGGGAGGGAGCGGGCAGTCACCTCCAGGGCGGGTTTGCTACAAAAACCAGTTGGCTGTGGCTGGTGGCCTTGTCCTACCCCAATGTGGAGGAAGTCCCCAGCAGCAGGACAGCCCTCTGCAGGTGCTGGGCTCTGCTCCTGGACCTTCTAACCGCCGGAGCCATGAGCTAAACGCACCCCTAGTTATAAATGCCCCGCCGTGCGTTCAGTCACTGCGACAGAACACGAAGACAGGTGTCCCTGAAATCTGGACCAGCTCTGTCGCTGCGCAGCAGGTCATAACTGGGTGGCCTGAAACAGCACCCATCGTGACCTCGGTGTGTGTGGGTCGGGAGTGTGGCATGGCCAGCAAGGTCCTCTGCACGGGGAGCGCTGGCAGAGCTACGGTCCTGTGTCAGTCAAGGCCAGTTCCCACCCAAAGGCTCAACTGGACAGGGGTCCAGCTCCTAGTCTGTGCCGTTCCTGCAGGGCTGCTGGGCAGAGGCCTCAGCGCCTCTGTTGACCACAGGTTCCCCCAGTTGTGGCCACCCAGGGCCCTCCAATGTGGCCTCTTGTGTCATCAACGTGTGCAAGCCGGTGGGCAGAGGGTCTGCTGACAGGGTGCCCCTCAGTCTCATGGAACCTCATTACAGAAGTGGTGCCCCCAGCTTCACCCAGTCCTGTTGGTTAAAACGAGTCGTACTGTCCACGACTGCTGGGCAGCTCACCACAAGCCTGTGCTGCCAACAGCACAGATTCATCACCTGTCACACCTGTGGGTTAGAAGTGTGCCGTGGGTCTCACTGGGTTAAAATCAAGGACTCAGCAGGACCTCCTTTCTGCAGGCCCCAGGGACAATCCATTTCTTTGATTTTCCCAGCATCTGAAAGTTGCTCACGTTCCTGTGGGGAGTGGCCTCTTCCTGTGTCCCCAGCCAGTGCTGCTAAGTACCCCTGTTAGAGACCCTGAGCATGTTTCCAAAATCACAGTTAAAGAAACCATTCCTTAAGGCCTCAGGTATTAGGATGGCCTCATCCAAATAACCCAGAATAGTTGCCCCATCTCCAGGTCATTATTCTTAATCACCTACAGGCCATGTGGGTTCTAGGGAATTGGGTGTGGACATCTGCAGGGGGCCATTTTCAGAAATAATAAGCCTGCATCAGGGCAGGGTTGCTGTTGTAACAAGCATCACCAGCACCTTTGTGCCTAAACAAGTTCATTTTTCGCTCATAAACCATTCCAGCCTGTCTGTTCCTAGCTGGGTGGCCTTCCCAGGCTTCTTTTCTTAAAGTGCCAACTTCCTGCCATCCTGTGGCTCTCTCAGGGAACTTCACTTGCAGCCAGAGGACAGGTAAAGTGTGTGGGATCCTGTGGGAGCTGTTTCTGGGCCAGGCCTGGGAGCGGCACACATCCCTGCATTCACAGTCACCGGCACACAGTAGGTGACAGCTAATTGCAAGTGAGCCTGGGAGACACAGCCTAACTCTGTGCCTGAAGAAGATGAAGACTTTGCAGCATACAGGAGGGGTTGGCAAGCCACATCTAGGTCACCATCTGCTTTTGCAAATAAAGTTTTATTAGAACACAGTGATGCCTATCGGTTCATAAATGGTGTATGGCCATTTATGTGCTGCTGTGGCAGAGGAGCAGCAACAGCGCGTGGCACCCCTAGCCTAAAACATTCTCTGCAAAGAGCATCAGGGCCCCTGTCACTTAGCTCAAATGAGATGAGGGATGCATCTCATTCTGTTTTGTGTTGCTGTAACAGAATACCTGATACCAGGGAATGTATGAAGAAAAAAGTTTTATTTGGCTCACTATGCTGGTGACTCTACGTCCAAACAACATGATGCCAGCATCTGGTGTGGGTCCCTGGCTACATCACAGCATGGTGGACAAGTGAAGGGGAAGCAGGTGCAGGGGGCCAAATGCAGGGGACCTCACTTAACAACCTGCCCCGTGGTGATAGGCCCACCTTGCAATGGGAGTCCCCAGTGACCTTGTCACCTTCCGCGGAGCCCCGCGTCTTAAAGGCCCACCACCTTGAGCATCGACACGCAGGGACCACGCTGCCAGCAGGGGACCTCTGGGAGGTGGACACGTGCCAATCACACACATGAACTGAGGGAGGACTGCAGTCCCGGGGGGTCTTGTGCTAGCGCCCAGGGGGCTCAAGGCCTGGCGGGGGGGGGGTGTAAACAAGTGTGAGGGCAGTGGGGACCAGGGACCTGGAGAGCCCTACAGGCCTCACAGGGGTCATGGAGGTGGGCCTGAGGTGGGTGGGGGTTTGCCAGGCAGGGGGGGCTGGGGATCCAGGCCCCGACGCACCCGCCCTCCCCGAGCGTGCACTTATGCAGTGCTGACTGCATACCAGGCCCTGGAAATCACAGACCTGGACGGGGGGCTGCAGGCCATGGCTGCAGAGAAGGCCGCTCTGAAGAGGGCCCCTGTGGGCTGCGGCCAGGCCCCTCCTGGTCCCTAACGCTTGTTTTGTCCCTGTCAGGCGCTGATCTGACCCCGCTGGATGGCCCAGATGACGGAAGGCACCCAGAGTCACGGAGGCCCCGGGGTGGCAGCTGGCGCGCTCTGGGAAGCCCTCAGGGCTCTGCTGCCGGGCACTCGGGAGGAGCTGAGGCTGGAGCTCGGGGACACGGTGGACAGGAGCGTGGTGCTGCTGCTGCGGCAGGCCACCGAGCACTTCTACGGGGACCTGCTGGCCGAGTGCCTGCAGGACAGTGAGGCGCTCCTGGACGTCTCCTGGGAGAGGCTCAACACGGGGCCCTGGCGGGACGTGCACAAGGACTGGCGGCGGGTCTACGCCTTTGGCTGCCTCCTGAAGGCCCTGTGCCTGTGCCGGGCGCCCCCCGAGGCCACCGCGGTCACTGAGGCCCTGCGGGTGTGCGACATGGGCCTGCTGATGGGGGCGGCCATCCTGGGGGACGCCCTCCTTAAGGCTGCCATGGTCCTCCAGGCGCACCTCGGCTCTGGAAAGAGGCCCGCCCACCCCAGCCCGGAGCCACCTGTCACCAAGGTACAGGGACGTCCGCCCTGTCCTGCTCTCCCTGTCCGCTTCTGCCCCGGGTGAGGCCCCCACGGGGACCTGGGCGCCCTGACAGTAGCCTCTTGCTGATGTGAACGAGCCCCCGGGTTTGTTTTGTCAAAAACCCTCTTTTTCCCATTTCTGCGAGAGCAGCGCCCTGTGGAGCCGGGGTGGGGACACTGTGGTCAGAGAAGCAGCTGAGGAGGCTGAGGGGGCTGGGCGATGTCCCCCAGCCCCAGCGCGGTTGAGTTTATGCAGCAGGCGTCAGAGCCCACCCGTCCAGACCCCGGGCCACCTTGCTTGAGCCAGGACGGCTCCGCTCTCAGCCTCCGTCCCCTCCTGGTTGTGAAGGGGCAGTTAGGGTCCTGAGCCCCAGAAGGGAAAGGCCAGCTTGTCAGGCACCAGGAGTGGCCTCGTGGCTGTCCCTGTGGCCTGGACACTCCCCAGGGTGAGCAGGGTTTTACGCCAGGTAAGTGAAAGGATGTCATTGTCACACAGCCCAACGAAAAGGAGATCCCACTGGGAAGAGAGAGGGACTGTCCCTGTCACCCGCCAAGATAGGTCAGCAGGGCGTGGGAGCCTGCGGGACACCAGGCAGGGGACGCTGCTGACGGCAGGACTGGAGCCGTGGAACCATGTGCCAGGAAGGGGCGACTCCACCTCTGGTTAAAGAGGAGAGGGACGTGGCCAGCACAGCAGCCGGGCAGCCACGGGCTCTTCCTCAGCCGCAAGGCCACGCAGGTCCCAGTGTCCCTGAAGGTGCCAGGGGCCAAGGGCCGGGCATGGCACCTGGCCTCGAGACAGCAGGACAGGTGCACAGATCAGGAACCAGTATCTGTCCCCTGGACCCCGGGTACAGTCCCCAGTCCACCACGTGTCCCACGAGGAGGTGGAGGTGGCCTTGCCCAAGGTCGTCCTGGGGGGGGGTGCGGCAGAAGGATCCGGGAGCCGAGGGTGCCCCGGCTGGTCCCTGCTCTGGGCACTGTGACCTTGCCCAGCAGATGTGGACAGAGGCTCAGGGACCCAACGCACCTGTCAGGTCCCAGGTGGGAGAGGCCAAGGAAAGCTGCTGGTGCTGGTGACAGGGGACTCTTCATCATGCTGTCACCATGCGGTTCCCAGGGGTGGCTGTGAGGACGGGACACTGTGGTTAAGGTGGCGTCCACGCAGGCAGCACAGCCTGCAAGTCCACAGACGTTTGTCCTGAGATGCGAGGGGCCGTTGGCACTGGGTCTCCTGGTGGCCACAGCAGCAGCAGCGATCAGGCCTGTGTGGCTGTGGTGTCACCGAGGCCACCTCAGCCGCTGCCATGGTGTGGGTTCCTGGCTGCCGCCTGAGCTGGTGCCTTGTGTTCTGACTTTGAGCAGAGAGCCAGGCGCCACCGCGTCCCCACTCCAGAGCTGGAGCCGGAGAGGGCCGTGCCCCGGCTGCGCCGCCCGTCCCTGCAGCACTTCCGGGAGCAGTTCTTGGTTCCCGAGAGGCCGGTGATCCTGGAAGGCGTGGCTGACCACTGGCCGTGCATGAAGAAGTGGAGGTGGGTGGTCACCGCAGACCATGAGGACTCCCCTCCCTTCCACCCAGTGTCCCCAGGCCTCCCTGAATCACTCTTCCGGCCACCCACAGGTCACCAGAGTCCCCACAGACACTCACTAGCAGCCCCCGGGATGGATGACAGGAGGCTCGAGGGGCTGCCCGAGGCCGGCCACGTCCCTGGGACAGCTCACTCTGCCCTGAGCCGAGTTTTCACAGGGTCTTAGGTGGCGGTCTCCAGATAGGTCCACTCTGCCCCTCTGCAGGGTCCAGGAGTCCCGCAGTCTCCTCAGGGCCCCGAGGCCCAGCCCAGAATAGCCCAGAGACAGCCGCTTCGCAGACTCAGGCCGCTGGGCAGTGACCACGGCGCCCTGGCTGGGCCTACCCTGGGAAATGAGGTGGCGCAGTGGGCCCTCATGGCCGCGGGTTCCGCTCCTCAGTGTCCACCGACCACGGGTCAGGACTGGACGCAGAGCTACCGTGTCGCCTCTGTTGATCACACCCAGACTTATTGTCACTGTTCCCTAAGCCAGGCAGTGGGACAACTACCCACAGCTTTGACACCGCGTGCCGTGTTTTGAGTAGTGAGGAAGTGACTTATGCGGGCAGGTCTGGGCTGGGTGGTTGTTTTTGTTTTGTTTTGTGCCAGGGATTGACCTCGGGGAGGCACTTGACCACTGAGCCACACCCCAGCCCTGTTTTGTATTTTATTTAGAGACAGGGTCTCACTCTCCCTTTTGCTGAGACTGGCTTTGAACTTTCCATCCTCCTGCTTCAGCCTCCCAAGCTGCTGGGATTACACTGTTTTTGTTTTTTAAATAAGGAACTTGAGCATCACTGGATTTTTGGCATCTTCAGGGGACCTGGAACCAATCCCCTGTGGTGCACATGTCCAACTGTGTAGCTCAAGAGAAGTGGATTGGGGCAGCTTTCCATCACTGTGACAGAACAGCTGAGAAAATCAACCTAAAGGAGAAAAAAAAATTTTTTATGGTTCCAGTCCGTGGTCACTTGTCTCTGTTGTTTCTGGGCCTGTGGGGAGGCAGGACATCGTTCAGGGGAGGCAGGACATCTTGCAGGGGCACGTGGTGGAGCAGGAAGCAGAGCGAGCCAGCAGGGGGCTGGGGACAAAATACAAATGACCGCTTCCTCCGACCGCCCCCTCCTGGCCTCCACCGCCCCCAGCAGCCCATTAACACCGCGGATCCCCCGGGAATCACCCGCTGATGAGGTCGTAGCCCTCAGGGTCCAGTCACTGCGGCGTCTGTGGGGGCCAGGCCTTCAGTGCCCTGAGCTTTGAGGTCCAATCAGCACAGTGGGCATGGGGGGAGTCCTGGGGGGCACTGAGGCTGGCGAGGGGCGCTGGGCTGCCGGAGCCATCGCACAGCAGCCCTCCCGGGTGCTGTCCCTCGGTCCCTGTGTCAGGACAGGCACGTGGCGTGTTTTGCCTCGTCTCATTCCCTGTGGGTCAGGCACTATTGTCACCTCCACCTTGCACGGGCACAGGGACTCTGAGAGGCTGGGCAGCTTGCCAAAGGTCCCCTGGTCTGTCGCTGGTGACGCCCGGATTCCATCTCAGACCAACAGAGTTCAGAGCCGGGCACCTCCCCCCCACCGCCACTGCCCACCATTTGTTAGCTCAGTGACAAGATGAGCAGAGGGAGATTCAGAGGGACCACAGCCTACAGGGGAGCGGAGCAGCCCAGCAGACCTGGCTCTGTGCATTTGCTGTGTGACCTTGGGCAAGTAACCTCGCCTCTCTGTGCCTGAGTAGTCTCTGCCTCGTGAGGTTTTGTGGGGACTAAAGGAAACCACAGGTGAAGTTTGCTCTGCACCATGCCCAGCAGTCGGTAGTGATGGTGACGGTGACAAGGACGATGCTTGTGTCTCTGACAGTTTGGAGTACATCCAGGAGGTGGCTGGCTGCCGGACGGTGCCCGTGGAAGTTGGCTCCCGGTACACAGACGAGGAATGGTCCCAGAGGCTCATGACCGTTGGGGACTTCATCAGCAAGCACGTCGTGAGCGAGGTGTGCAAGGCTCTCCCTGGGCTATGGCGGGGCTTGGCCAGGGCAGGCGGGTGGGCTGCGGTGGCACCAGGGCTCCTCTTTCCAGGCCACCTTGTCCTGCTGGTGTCCTGGAGGTTTTGAGGATATGCCCAATGGTGCCCACCCCCCTACCCCTCACCCCCGTCCCCTTCCAGAAGTCTCCCGCCCTGGGGACGCCCCTGCACATTGGTGTCCTTTCCCATCTCCCTTCCCCCACCCCTGTGACCTCCAGTCGGCTCCCTGTCCCTGTGCACGCGTCCATTCTCTGCACTTCACACCAAGGGATGGCACAGCGCGTGGCCGCTGGGGTGGCCTCTGTCCTCTCCTTCACTCCCCAAGGCCCTCGGGCCGTGCCGTTCCCAGCCGTGGTCCCTGTGAGTGGCTGGGAATCCCATCGTGTGGGCCACGTGGGGTTCGCCCTCCGCCCACTGGTGGGCTCCGGGACATGCGAATTCCTGTGGCTTGTCCCCTGCACCCCCGTCAGTGAACTAGGAGGGGAGTCGAGGCTCACGCAGTGAACCCCCAGGTGACGCTTCGCACAGGGGCCAGCCAGGTTTCCCAGCTGTCCCCAGTTCCCACTGGAGATTCGTGGCAGTGAGACCCGTGGGTGGCAGAGAGTGACTGTGGCCTCATGTGGGCTGAGATCAGGGCCGAGACCCTTAGAGTGAGGGGACAGCTGTGGCCCCGGGGCTGTGCTTCACGTGCCACCAGCCCCTGTCCCCAGCAGCCCGGGCCCAGCCTCTGCCTCCGGAGCAGACTGGATCGTGGATCCTCTCAGAAGCCTGCAGACCTGTGGTCGCACGGCCCCATCCCCGCTGTCCATCTCCGCTGCTCACTGTGAACTCGTGGGGGACCCCAGGGCCCCTCCTCGGTGCCCTTCCTGCCCCATCTTCTCAACGGGGCCCCGGCCTCATCCGTGGGCACCCGGGGGCTCGGCCGCCTTGGCAGCCCGCCTCCTGCTATCCCTGAGGCCTGGGAGGCAGCATGGGCTAGAGAAGTCCCGTGACACCGTGGCCATCTGTGTTCCAGGGTCAGCCTGGCCGGGAAGGCCCTGGCTAGGCCCAGGGCAGAGGCAGCACCAGCACGGGGTTAGGCTGTCCCTCGCTGGCCTGGGCCTCGCCTGTCCTCAGGGCCCGACTTTGGGAAGTTCAGCTTTAGTGAGGTGGGTGACTCAGGGCTGCGGGTGACGATGCCTGTGTCCCCGTGGGGATTAGAGCACAGTGCTCGGCACCGCGTGGCCAGCATCCACCTGGTGTCCTCCCGACCCGCTGTCCAGGATGGAGATGGCGTCAGGGCTGCTGTGTGTGCTCAGCCTGGGGTCTGGCTGTTGTAGGGCTCGGTGGTGTTTGTGGAGAGGACAGATGCAGCAGAGGGTGGAAGGACGGAAGGACGAGGCTCCCTGGGCCTCCTGGAGAGGGGCCTCCCTGCTCCGTCACTGCCCGGCTCAGCTCCCCAGCGCCCACCGGCTCCACTCTGCCTGCAGGGGGGAGAGGTGCCCTGAGTCCCGTCCCTCCCCTGCGTGGGACCCCTGCAGAGCTTGGCATCTGAGCAGAACCCCCAGCCCTGGGGGCCCAGGCTGTGAAGCCCTCATCTCCAGCTCTTTGGCAAAACTGTCACAGCGTGATGACCCCCAGCGTGGGCCGACTGGAGGGCGACAGGAGCAGGCAGAGTCTAACTCGGGGAAAGAACCTGGCGGAAGTGTGAAAATTTAAACACACGCAGGCGTGACTAACGCAGTTTGGGAAGCGCACGTCCCATAAACATGAGCACAGTGTTTGGGGCCGTTAGTCGAAATGCTGTAGCAAGACACCTTGATGTCCCCAAACGGGCAAACGGTTGAATTCATGACCTCAAATCCTGTTTATAAAACATCGTGGAGGCTTTAAGAGAAGGAGCAGTTGCCTGTGTATTGACCTGGGAGAGATGCACGTGGGGTCCAGGTTCTCATCAGTGGGCCAAAAAAAGTGTAAAAAGGAAACGTCAAGGTTGGGAGGCTGGGGCAGGAGGATGGAGAATTCAAAGCCAGCCTCAGCAATTTAGCGAGTCACTAAGCAACTCATTGAGACCCTGTCTCTAAATAAAACACACAGTAGGACTGGGGATGTGGCTCTGTGGTCCAGTGCCCCAGTGTTTGCTGATGTCGGGTTCCACTCAGCAAGGTAGAGAAGGTTCAGAGGTGGGTGGTGGCCATGGCTGTGCAGCGATGTAGGTGTGCTTAACACCAGGACCGTGTGCCTTAAAGGGATTAAAATAGCAAATTATGTGTATTTATCAGTTTTTTAAAATGATTTTTTAAACGGAAAAACAAAAATCCTTGTATACATGGTTGCCTCCATTTTCCCACCAGCAGCCGCCCTGGGGACCAGGTGCTCAGATGGGGCGGAGCCTCGTGGGAGGGGAGGGGCCTCGTGGGAGGGGCGGGGCCTCGTGGGAGGGGCGGGGCCTGGGGCAGCACCTTCTAGAAGCAGCGGCAGCCTCTGGAAGAAGCCTCCAGGCTGGAGCTAACAGCACTTTCTCTTGCTTCATGTCTGTCCAGGCGAGTGACATCGGGTACCTGGCGCAGCACCAGCTCTTTGACCAGGTGAGTGAGGCTGCGCTCCTGTTCTTCACCCTCTCCCCGTCCCCCCAGGGAAGCCTGCTGGCTCACTGCTGCCCACTCGTGCAGGTTCTTGCCCCTCCTCACCAGGTCCAGCAGGAGGCAGTGAGGCTGCAGGCCTGAGTCCCAGGACCCCCAGTGAGGAGGGGCTCCAGCCTGCAGCAAGGGGAGAGGGAAGCCACTGGCAGTCCCCGGGGGTGGGACGCTGTCAGAAGTCCAGGTGCGGCCAGAGCCGAGGAACACATCCCAAAGGACCAGCGAGGCCACAAGGCCACGGGACCTGAGCCCACCAGGAGGGGGAGACTTGCCGCCTTCATCCGTCCCCACCTCAGGTGTCTGATTGTGGCCATCTGCCCGCACCTGGCCTGCTGCTTCTGGGCCCAGCCCCGACAGGCCAGGTAGACCCTGAGCGCAGACTTGCTGAAGACCAGAGAGGGCAGGATGGTCCCAGTGATAGGTGCCCCCGATGTGGGGGCAGCGGGGCCCAGCGCCAGCAGTAGCCAGCCGGGAGGTGTCTGGCTGTCCATCAGCGGAGGCCCAAGGCAGGCAGAGTGGCGCAGACTGTTCTGGAACCTCTCGGCCTCCAGCTCCCCCCAGGTTCCTACCCCAGGACCTTTCACTGGTTTCCTCGCAGGGACTGGTTTCTAAGCTTGGCCACTTCTGCAGGCCTGTCTCCAGCTGCTTGTCACATCATGAAATCTTTGTTCTCTTGGGGTCTCCGAGTCTTTGATCAGTGATTCGGATTGCACGATCGGTTCAGCCAATCATCTCTCAGAAATCCTGATGGTGTCATCAGGAACCAATCAGAGTTCTGCTGCGTGTCCGACAGGGCCAGGGCTGGTGCCACCCCAGCCAGAAGCAGCAGTGTGAAGTGACAGGGAGCCTGAGGTTCCTGGAGGCATTTGAGAATCCTGTAAATGGCCCGAGACCCCCCTGTGGCACTGGGGGCCTCAGTCCATGAATCTGGGTCTTAGCTCAAAGCATGGGACACCACTATTCCACGTCTCTACACTGGCCCCAGGAGATGGGCTCTTACAGGACAGAAGGGCAGCGTCTGGGCCCAGCTCCCTGCAGGGGGACATTCCCGCCTTCCCAGGTGCTGCTGGCGAGGTGGCAGGTGACGCCTTGCTCCCTGGAGAGGCCAAGGCCGCGGCCCTGCTTCTTTCCTCTCAAGCAGGAAAAATACCAGCAGCTCCAACGGGGTCTGGGGTCGGAGCCTCCAGGGACGGCTGGCCTCTCCCCTGGACCTGAGCTGGTCCGTGCCTGCTGAGGGCTGGTCAGGCTGCGGCTGCCTCTGAGCGAGTGGCTTTTCATTCTGAGGCCCTGGGCCTGCGAGGTGACCCCATGTGCTGGCGACAGTCCTGTGGGGCTCTGGGAGGTCCACCCTGACGGCGCTGTGCTCACCCCAGGCCCATTTCCGCGGAGGCCAGGCCTCTGCTGGGGGTGCCTCGCTGTCCCAGAGGGCGCAGGGGCTGGGGGGGGGGAGGGGGCTCATGAGGAAGCACCACAGGGACAGCGTGTGGCCTTTGCCAGCTCTACCTGGAACGTGTTCAGCACTGCCTGTCCTGGGGCCACCAGGCAGGTGCACTGACAGTGTGGCCCCGTCCACCTGGAAGCCCTCCCATCACAGGCTCCTCCAGGTCCCGCTGGCCACGAGGGGCCGGGCACCAAGCCACTCCCACTGGTCAGATGCAGGCGCTCTTTAGCCCTGATCACGAGCCTGTCGCGTCTCGCAGGTCTACCACTCCTTCCACTCCGTGCCCGCGCCCTGCCCACACGCCGGACGCCACGTCCCGCCACAGCTGGGTTATCATGCTTTCAATCTTTCTTATTTGATTAACGGGGAGCGATGACTCATTCTTGGTTTCTCTTGGATTTATTTGCTGAGACGGAAGCCCTCTGTCATATTGGTGTCCATCTGCTCTGGCTTTTATCTGTGTGACATTGTACTGAGGTCTTCATGTCTTCTGCTCTGTGTCCTGACCTCCCACCTCAGCCAGCAGGGAGGGGCTCGGGCGTTTCAGTCTTCAGAGCCGTTTATTCGTTTAAAATGTAACATAGGGATTTTATTATTATTATTATTATTATTGGAAACTGAACCCAGAGGTGCTTTACTAATGAGCTACATCCCCAGCCATTTTTATTTTGAGACAGGGTCTCACCAAGTTGCTGAGGCTGGCCTTAAATTTGTAATCCTCGTGCCTCAGCCTCCTGAATAGCTGAGATTACAGGCAGGCACCACTGCACCTAGCCAATAGGGGTTTGGTTACCAGTAGTGAATTTTAGAAAATCCCCTCTGGAGATTGGGTAACTAACTATCCAATACCATTTTCTTTTTGTTTTCCTTTTTTTTTTTTATTTTAATGCTAGAATATGACAAGCTGTTGTGTGTTTTTTGTTTTTAGTATAAAGCATTAATATCAGGTTCTTTAAAAAGAAATAAATCCATAGACATGGCAAAAGATGAAAATAAGACTACAACTATTATCTGCTAATTATATATTTGTTTTTTCATTGTTTTTAAATTCTTTTCCATTAAAATATGGCCCTAGCTAGGAGTGGCGTGTGCCCACCTGTCAGGCGCTTCCAGCAGCAGGTGCCGGCCTCCCCTCGACCCCCCATCTCTGCTCTGACACCCGCAGATCCCGGAGCTGAAACAGGACATCGGCATCCCTGATTACTGCTGCCTGGGCGACGGGGAGGAGGACGAGATCACCATCAACGCCTGGTTCGGTCCCCAAGGAACCGTGTCCCCACTGCACCAGGACCCGCAGCAGAACTTCCTGGTGCAGGTAGGAGCTGCCACCAGACCAGTGGCTCTGCCTCCTGCTGGCCCAGGCACAGGGCTGACCTCAGGATCCACTTTCAAACTCCAGCTCCTCAAAGAGATGCAGGGACCCTGAAAGGGAGGAGAGCCGCAGGCCTGGGAGGTCCCCTCCAGGGAGGACGGCCTCCACCTGGGGCCTTGGCGGAGGGGCTGGTCCTGGGACATCCCGAGAGGGAAGGGGCACACGGTGCTGCCCAGGAAGCCCCCCTGGCTCTGACGGGCTGAATGAGTGGGGAGGTTGGCATTGCCCGGGGGAGGTGGACAGCCTGCCCAGCAGCCACCAGTGCCATCCCCAGGCAGGCGGCTTTGTGACCTTGGGCTGTTGGCTTAATCTCTCAGTGCTTCATTTTCCTCACCTGGAAATCAGGGGTGCAGATGAACCCCGAGGCCTGTGTGGGCTACCCAAGGTGACGCGCTGGTGAGCAGCAGCCAGGCTTGAGCCACAGCCACGAGCTGCCACCCACCGTGTGCTCCGAGGACAACAGCTCTTGGCCTCTGGGCACCTAAGCAGGTGCAGGTCAGGGAGGGGCAGTGCAGGCCCAAGGAGCAGTGTGGGGAGGGGCAGGGAGACAGGGACCAAGGGGCCTGCAGCGCTGTGAGGCCGCCAAGCAGCCCCTGGGCCTTTCCAGGTGATGGGGAGGAAGTACATCCGGCTCTACTCCCCACGGGACTCGGCGGCTTTGTACCCACACGAAACGCACCTTCTTCACAACACCAGCCAGGTGGGCGCACGGGCACCGGGGTGATGTGGCGGTCCCTGCTGCAGTCCCCAGACTCCAGCAAAATGACATCTTTGGCTTTCTTCAGGTGGACGTGGAGGATCCCGACCTGGAGAGGTTCCCCCGATTTGCCGAGGCGCCCTTCCTGGCCTCCACCCTGTCCCCTGGAGAGATGCTCTTCATCCCCGCCAAACACTGGCACTACGTGCGGGCCCTGGACCTGAGCTTCTCCGTCAGCTTCTGGTGGTCGTAGCCAGGAGCCACTAGGCATCCACTGGCCGCTCGCTCGCTCCTGGGCCTGGGCCTGGGCCTGGGCCTGGTGTGTTTCCAGCCCTGGGCTCTGGACGAGCAGAGGGCGCCCAACTGCGGGAACCTGGGATGAATGGCTGTGCCCTGGGCCCATTGTGGCACGGGAGGCGGGAGGAGCCCAGGAGGACGTTCTGGGCTGTCCACTCATGTGGAGCTGCCGCGTCAGAAAGCTGGACACGTCTGGGAAAGAGACAGGCTGTGTGTCCGGTGAAAAGCGTGGGGGTGAGCGCGGCTGCAGGGTCCCAGCCGGCCCACTGCTGCACCTCCGTGGTGGCCAAGACACTTGGCCCCGGTGCCCGCCCCTCTAGAACACAGAGTGGTGGTGGCCTCTCCCAGAGGCCGCAGAGGCTCACGCAGTGGCCAGAGCTCCTGGCACTCATCTCAGCTGTGATGTGGACTTCATCATGGCCAGGCCCGGGGACCACCACAGCCTGCAGGCTCTGGAGAGGTGGGCGAGGCCCTGGGTACAGGGGAGAGTCCTTGTCACCTGCATAGCAGCCTAAACCCAGTGGCAGACTTCTGTCCTCCTTACTGAAGCACAGACTGCTGCCAGGGTCAGCGCTAGGTGGCGGGTTTTCCTGAGCACACACCCAGGACAGGTGCCCAGGGAAGGACCAGGGCTGCACCCCTAGGAGAACCTGCTCTCCCTCGGGCCATCAGGTCAGCAGAGTCGGGCCTCCCGCCTGTGTGGGCCGCCAACTTCCCGCCTCCGAATGCAGACAGGAGAAGGGCAGAGGGTGGGCGTCGTGCAGCAGGGTCTGGATCTGGACAGCATCTGTCCACCAGGTGACCATGAGGTGGAGGATCCGCTCCAAACCAATCATAAGAGGAAACTTAAAAACCAACGAACCTTCATGTAAAACATCTCATTCCTTCAACTAAAAACCTCCAGGTGTTATGCCATCATATTCAGTTTTGGGTGGCAATATGTGGGGGGTGTGAAATACAGGGCTGGTTGTGACTGAGTGGTGGAGCACATGCTTAGCACGTGTGAGGCACTGGGGTCGATTCTCAGCACATACAAATAAATAAAGGTCCATACGTCTAAAAAAGCATTTTACAAAAATACAGCTAATGCTCAGACGTGCAAATTAAAGCAGACTAAATCAGCACCTCGCGCTCAGTGCCGGGAGGGACAGTGCCCGTGGTGGGCCTTAGCAGGTCAGCAAAAGCGAGTGCCTCAGACACTCAGGCCCACCGTGGGCGACCCGCCCCGCGCTGGGAACCCGCCCTGAGGAAGCAGCAGGAGGATGGAGGGTGTACGGCCTGCGGTGGCGTGAGACGTGACATCGTGGAGAGTAGCCTTCAGGGAAGGAGTGTCATTCACCCCTGGAACCTAGGACGGTTTTTCTTTTTAATTTTGTTGGTCTTTTTTTTCCTCCAGTTTTGGGTTTTTTTGGTTTGTTTTTTTGCTTTTTGTTCTGAACAGTTAGAATTTTTAAGGCCATGGAGAGAGGCGTCATGTGAAGTGAAATGCAGTGTTCTTCATTTTTAGCTAGTGACCTCACGTGCATACCTGTCTAGGAGTGCGTCTGTGGGCATGACAGTGTGACTGCGTGTGCGCGTGTCCCAAGGGAAAGGCTCCAGGTGAACTGTGGGCACGTCGGGGCTGGCAGGAAGACTATGGGTGTTTACTTTTTATAACATTTCTCAGTGAATCAGTTTTTTTCAATAATATAAATAAACAAGAAAAATACAATTACATTTTTAAAATCATTTGTTCAACCAAATTCCCGTGTGGGCAGGGTGGGCAGCGTAGGAGGCCCCGGGAGGGAAGAGTGGGAACCCGTCCCTGACACCAGGGGGCGCGTGGTGCGGGAGCCCCGCATGTCTGTGGCCCCCAGTGCTGGGTGGGAAGCCACTGGAGAGCCCCACAGAGGGAGGAAGGCAGGAAGCAGGGCCAGGGCAGGGAGCGCGGAGGGAACGATGGGTGGGTCAGGGCCACTGAGCCCAGGACAGGGTGAGGGAAAGGGTGAGGGACGCGGCTGGAGGCCAGACGCTGTAATCCCAGTGACTGGAGGCTGAGGCAGGAGGATCAGGAGTCCGGGGCCAGCCTGGGCAAATTAGCAAGATCCTGTCTCAGAATAAAAAGGGCTGGGATGCGGCTCTGTGGGAAAATGCAGTGTTCCCAGGATTGAAAAATAAACACAAATGCAATTAAAGGTCCGGTAAGTGTAGATGGCGAGGCTGGGCGGGCGCCAGGGGGTCTGGAACCCATCTGGTCGGGATGGAACCCAACTGGAACTGGTTTAGGCAAAAACAAAGAAAAATGGACCAAATGGACCAGCAGGGCGGCTGGGAACAGGCCTGGCGTAAGGCCTCCGCCTGCCCGGCTTCCCCTCCCGGGCTCTCTCCTCTGTGCCATTCTTCCCTTTCAACGGGGAGGGTGGCCCTAGCAGGGTGGACACCCTGACCCTTGTGCACTGAGATGCCATGCTCAGCAGCTGGTCCTGCTAACCAGGAGACCCAGGGAAGAAGCTGGTGGCCAGGCCCAGGACCCACCCCAGCCTGGCATGACCCTGAGCCACAGGGATGTCCACTGACTAGTCGGCCCAGCTCGCAGGACACTGGTGGCCACTAGGAGAAATGGGAAACTGGACAGTGAGGGTCAAGGGACCTGAACTTTGTCAGCAGGTCCTGGGGCCCCAGAGTCCTGAGCAGAGGCCATCAGAATATGCATTTTAGAAACCGGAAACGAGCAGGCAGAGGCCTCCGAGGCCGTGAGTGCCGCGAGGGGTACACAGTCATGTGGGCAGGCAGAGTGGGCGTGGGGGAGGGGAGGCATGCGACCTGACCTCAGGTGACACTGGCACAGCTCTGATGAGCTGCTCCCAAGGAGACTCTTCGTCCCCTACCTGGGACTTAGGAAGTTCTTTACGTTTTCGTATGAAATTTACACCAAACGTGGCCACTGAAGGTCGTGAGGTATGAGGCAGGAAAGCCACCATTTCCAGAGACAGCGGTTGCTTGGCAGCAGCAGCGTGACCACCTGGCTCCCGCTCCTAGCCGAGGAACACAGGCCTGGACTCCAGCTCCCACCAGTGGCTCAACCTGTGGCGTCCCCTATGGCGGTGGGCAGGCCTGTGGCTGTCCCGAGCCCCTGCTAGAACGAGCAGCCTGTAATAGTGGGACTCAAAGTCGGGCACCGGAGGCCAGTCGATGCCACAGGTGGGGGCTGCCGAGGAGGCAGATGTGCGGGGACGGCGGGCTGGGAGAGGAAGCCCTGCCAGGGGCAGAGGTCGCAGGGTGGCTGGAGTCACGCGGGGTGGGCTTCAGCTCTGAGGAATAGGGCCTCAGGCTGGCCGGGAACCAGAGTGCCACAGAGCAGAGACGGGAGGCACAGGGACTGGCCTCCCACCGTCACCCATCCCGGTGGCCTGCCCAGGGCCACACTGACACAGCGACAAGCGAGAGGAGGTTTTGCCCACCACAGGGACAGTGGCCATGGAGATCAAGAGTGTCAGTGGTAAGGTCCACAAAGACCTCAGAGCAGAGGGCAGCGGAGAACACGGCACGAGGCGGGCACTGGGGGACAGGTTTACTGGTGGCTGACAGGGAGCAGGAAGCGGCTGGAGTGGGCAGAGACCCAGGCCTGCGGGCGCAGCAGGGAGCCACGGTGGGGAAGGAAAGCCCAGCCCCAGTGACGGTGCCAGTGACAGGAGGGGCTGGGAAGTCCCAGCGGGGAAGTGCCAGTGCCAAGCTGGCGCCACAGCCTGATCGTGCGGCACCTCACAAAGGCCCAGAGGGGGAGGCTGGGGACCAGGAGAGCCGTGAGTCATTGTGGTCCCGTCCGTGAGTCAGGGCGCCAGGGGAGCAGAGGGCAGCGAAGGACAGGGCGGGGCCTGGGACACCAGCCAGGAGCTGGGAGTCACTAAGGGCTTGGCCAGGGAGTGCCACGTGGATGTGGACGGGCACATTGGCAGGTATGCGTCATGGGGGAGGCTGCAGGCAGGGTACTAGAGGGCCAGCGAACCAGGCAGCCAGTGACCCAGGCCAAGGTGCTCGAGGCCCTTGATGCAGGAATGTGACCACTGGAACCGTGTGACCAGACAAACTCCTGCCAATGCATGTTGGGTGCTGTCCCCGGCCTCTGCAGCAGGGCTGTGACACCCTGGCTGGGGCCCCCTCCCCCCAGGGGCCAGGCCAAGGCCTTTCTCTCTAGACCAGCCTCCCGTCTCCCCCAGCCCCTCCCGCTGCTAGCTAAGTGGCCCCTGCCCTGCTGCCTGAGGCACCGCCAAGCCCGGCTCCTTCTTGACAGGGAGGGGACACAGGGCCCAGGAGACAGAACTTGGCACTTGAAGGGCGAGCCTCTCCCACCACATGTCATTTGCCCACCGCATCCCAGGTGCCTGCTCTGTGGAGGGAGAAGGCGGAGCTTCCCTCTGCCTTGGGGAGGCCACCTGTACACCGTGTCCTCGTCCTCTCCCCTGGTCTGGCAGAGCACCTGGCGTTGGCTGAGGGAGCCCCTCCCACTCTGCCCCAGGCTTGGCAGGACGCCCTCCCATGGCCCAAGGGTGAGCCTGGATTTTCCCACGCCCATCGGCTGGAACTCATCCCAGCTGAGTAGTGTCCACACAGGAGCCAGGACATGTGCAGAGGCGCAGAGCCACTAAATGGGACCCTCCCTCCCCCTCCTGGCACCGGGGCACTGAGGTGGGAGGGCAGAGCACGGCGCACACTTTGCCACCATGAAGTGGCTGTTCAGCTCTGGGAGAGCACCTTGCAGGCCCTCAGCACGAGGTCAGCTCACAGAGCAGAGGTAGAAATAAGGGGCCAGGTGAGGCCCCTGGGCCACCAGAGTGAGGCCGCAGACCACGCCTCCCCTGATGGGCCGCTGTGGCCAAGCCCTTCCTAGTTGGAGCCAGTCTGAGGGGTGGGTCCTGGCCTGCTGGGGTAGAAAAGAGGCAAGTGGACAGGAAGTCACAGCAGCGTGGCCAGTGTGGTGACCAAGGAAATGCAGGGAAGGGGACAAAGCATCACAGTGGTGAGGAGAACTGAGACCCAAGGGTGGAGGGCAAGGAGGAGAGCAGAGGGGGCACCCATAAGGTGGGAGGCACACCCCGACCAGCAGGCAGGGGACAGGCACCGGGAGGAAGGTGCGGAGGCCACTTTGGAGCCTCCAGTTGCCCTCCTGTCATTTGGGGAGACCACGCTGGTCTGGCGCAGAGGACAGGAGCACAGGCCCCAGCAGAGCCGGGTGGGGAGAGCAGTTGCTGAGGTGGAGCGAGGGGCCAGGATCTGGCCTGGGGGCAGGATGGGGCAATGGCCGGACGCAGGAGGGGGCCGACTCAGAGTGCAGGATGGGCAGACTGCCAGTCACCAAGAGGGGACAAAGGAGTCCCAGGGAAAGAGTGATCCAGCCAGGCCGCAGGCCTCGCACCCCAGGTCAGAGGAGGGTCCAAATTGGGGAGTGGGGACGCCAAGACTCAAGTGCAGACCAGGGGCTGGCCAGTCCTGCGGGGGTGACTGGCCAAAGCCGGGGGCTGAAGGCAAAACCACCCCAAGCAAGGACAGAGCTGCCGGGCAGGGGTGGCCCTGGACAGTGCACCACCAGGCGGGGGAGCTGGCCATCCTCACCAGCTGGAATGCAAACCCAGGGCTCAGGTCAGGTGTGCTCTGAGAGAGGACAGGCCAGGACACAGGACCCACGCACCGAGGCCGAGCCGCAGGCAAGGCGGCAGCAACTCCTGGGAACAATTTTATTCCAAACCTGTCACCAACAAACATAAAAAACAGAGAAGCCGGGGAAACGCTGATGCCCTCCACAGACCCAGGCCTCGAAGGGACCCCCAGCAGGATATGCCAGCTAATGCTGCCGGGACCGCAGGGACTTTTTGTTGGACTTGGAGACGCCAGCTTCCCTCTCCTTCTCAGGGTTGAAGACCTCTGTGCACAGAAGAGACCAGAAGGCACAGTGAACTGCAGCGCTGGCCGCGGTCACCACCAGCGGCAGCCGCGCTGCGTTTCCCACGCCAAGGACGCCTCCTGTTTCTCCAAAGCACTTCCCTGCGTCCCTCCCCCTGCCCAGGGGCAGGCTGCCATTAGCCCTGTTCACAGAGCAACCGCCTCGGGGAGCTGCAGACACCGCTGTCACATCCCTGCCTGAGGTGGCTGCAGGCAGCAGGCCTGGCCCAGAGACATGCGTGCCCAGGGGCCTCTACCTGTTGCCTCGGCCCACCACTCACCCTGCCCTGCACACACCCTCCCAGGGCTCCCCTGGTGCCAGGCCTACAGCGCCAGGTCAGCCCTGCCCACCCAGCCCTCCATACGGGCCCTCCGGGCTGCGAACCTGGAATCTCATGGGGCCAGTAGTCATTACAGTGGGGACAGTGCGGTTCAGAGATCGACTGGAAATACTTGGCCACGCAAGGCAGGTGCATCCTGATGCCGCAGGTCTCACAGCTCTGACCCTGCAACAGAAGGCCAGCCTCCATGGAGCCCAGGCCCCCCAGACCTCCAGTCTCACCAATCTCAGGAGGGTGCGCGCGAACGGCCAGCAGGCTGTCCAGTCTGAGCGTCCAGGCCCCAAAAGAATACTGGAAATAACCCCAGTCCTCGCCGGGGTTCCACGGGGGAACTCTGAGCACATATACCCAGGCAGAGGGCTGAGGTCCCTGCAGGCCACCTGCGGCACTCGGGCTTCCTGCTTGCAGATCCCGCAGGGGAGGCCTGTCCCCTCAGCTCTGCAAATTGGCGAATGTGCGTCCACAGCCAAAACACAAGAATGCTCTGTCCCGGAGACGACACTGCAGGAGTCAGAGCTCTGGCAGTGTCCCCAGGGCCGCGGACAGACAGCAGGCGGCACCACAGACTACACTGAGAATGATGCTGGAGGAGAGGGCAGGAAGCACCGATGTCCAGCCCAGATCGATGGCGGGACAGCCCTGTAGCACACACAGCGGGAACAGACGACTCAGAAAATGACGCTGACACAGAAAGACATTTGCCAAAAGCCTGCCAAGAGGCACCTGTCACCCAAGAATCATGACGGCCTTTCTGGAGAAAGAAATCTAAGCAGGAGCCCTTGAGCTAGGGTGAGGGACGGGGGAGGAGCTATGTTCCCAAGGGCAGCAGAGACGGCTACCGTGCCCCGTCCAGGAGGCGGCCTCCCTCAGCTCCAGGCACTCCTGGGGGTGGAGGTCCAGCAGTGCCAGAGCCGGCACCAGGAGGACAGGAGGACAGGAGGGCCTGGGTCGGGCCTGGAGCCACTGGTACCTGGATGAGGAGGCCGTGGCAGATGTCGCAGACCTTCACGGCGTCGGGGTACGTCTCCCGGATGTACTGCTCCATCTCCAGGATGGCCCGGCCGTGCAGCGTGAACTCCCCTTCTTTCTGCAGGGACAGAGGGGGTGGCGGCCACCTTAGCCAGGGCCTACCTGGCTCAGTGCCTCTGTCCCTCTGCCGCCCCACAGCCTGCAGCCCAGGAAGACACCAAGGTCAGACATCCATGGCCACGGCAGCTTTTCACCAGCCCAGCCGGCCAGTGTCAGCGGTGTCCCTTTGGACAGGAAAGGCAAACTGAGGCCAAGAACCTACAAGACAGTGGGAGTGCGGTCCCCGTGCTGCTGTGCTCAGACACGACTGCTCCATCCGCGCAGCAGCCCTGTGACAAGAGTCTCGGCAAGAGTCTGTAAACAAGTCAGGATGGCGCCTGGCATTTTGCCAGAGGGAGTGGTTTGTGAAGTAACGCCAGGGAGCCATTAAGTGTGGAGATTCCTTATTGGTTGACTGCTGTATCTAGTTTATGTTAATTAGATAAGCTGTGTGGAATGTATATATAACCCTCCTGTCCTACAATAACCGGCTCCCACTCCTGCTGTATCAATCTACACAAGTTGTTCATCACCCCCCGGTTATTTTGCTGCAGCCGGACTACAGCATCGGCAGCCTCCGGCAGGGGAGGACAGGGCTGGGCAGGGGGACGTGTCTCCCCGGGATGGACACAGACAAGCCCTGCCAAGCACCTGCTGCCCCCACCCTCGCACCAGCACCCGCCTCGCGCTCTGAAAGCAAGACTGCTTCAGGGACATCTGGGCTCACTCCCAGCCGTGTCACTTTACAAATGGAGCTGGAAGGAATCCAGGCCCCAAGCACGGATGGCAGCACCTCCTAAGAAGGCAGGCTGCCTGGGCCCCACGCCTGGGCACAATGACACAAAACAGCCCGAGGACCCGGGAGAGCCACGGTGTGGCACTCAGCATCAGCACAGGGAAGAGGCCAGGTCGAGGGAGCCCTGCAGGGTGGGCAAGGCGAGCCAGGGGCGGGCGCTGCAGGGAGCTGGCTCTTCAGCCTGAGAACAAGGGCAGCCCTGGGTGGGCAGAGTCTCAGGGAGGGGCTGTGCCCCAGCGACAGGCCACTGCAGATGGCAGGAGGGGGCAGCAGAGGGTGGTGGCGTTGCAGGTGGGTGTTTGAGGAGAGAAGAATCTGTGACTGAGGAGGCCTGGGGTTCGGTCAGTAGCTCCCCCACACCTGGAGGGGAATAACGCCCCTGTCCACCCCACAGCCGCCCTACCCAGCCTCCCAGAGCTGCCCTCCATGCTCAGGCTGAAAAGCCCAGTCCCTACCGAGCCCATCCCCTAGTCTTTAGGCTCAGACAGCCTCCCCCACCCCAGGGCCTTTGCACAGGCTGGCAAGGCGTCCTCCCAGGAACCCCAGCGGCTTCAGCACTGGTGTCACTCCTCAGTTGAGGGCCAGTTCCAGATAGAGTTGTCAGAGAAATCCTATCCCCCTTCCACCTGTCTCTACTTCAGTGAGGCAATCAGTGAGCGTCTCTGGGGTCCTCACCAGACAGTCCCCTGAGCGCCATGGCCCGGTCTGGTTTTGCTCACTCCTGGCACCTGGCACCTGGGTGGGGCCAGCACTGGGCACCCCATGAGGAGCTCCTGCAGAAGGTTAAGTGAACCTTGCCTGGACCCCAGGAGCCACCCCCGGACATAAGCTGAAGCCCAACTCGGAGCCCAAGGCAGTTATTCAACAACGCCGCCTCCTCACGCCTTCCCGCAGTGCCCGGGGGCCAGTCAGGGGGGGTTACCCCAAACCTCCAGAGAAGACCGAACCCCAAGTGACCTCCCTGGCCTCAGAACACCTCAAGACGGGGGGCTCCGGGAGCTCAGAGACGCAGCCGGTCCATGGGCCAAGCTCACCCCCAGGGCCTCCTCCCAGGGTCCCCCTGCTCTAGATACCTGCTCAACCGCCCAGCTGCTGCAGCCTTCACAGAGGACAGCACTCTCCCGGCACTGGCCAGAGCCTCCCATCACCAAGGATAAAGTGTCCCTGGAGAGACACCCCCGACAGGAGGACTCCGGTCAGCACGGGCCAGGCTACTCCAGGGGGGAGTCCCAGTTCTGAGGCTGAGGATCAGGCTGTGAAGCATGGGCCCTCTGACCAACGTGGCCCCATGAAGGCCCCTCAGCCGTCCCCCACAGAACCCCAGGCCCCTGGCCAGGCCGTCCAAGTGAGAGCACAGGCCCAGAAGCAGCAGAGGAACCTGGAGGGTCCTTACAAGCCCATCCATCCCCGGGGTCTGGAGCTTTCTTCACAGGCCAGACAGTGAACAGGCAGAGCCCTACCCGAACTGTCCAGTGCCAGGCTGACAAGAAGGAGCTGAGATGCCAGGGCCAGGGTACCAGGGCTGGGGGGGCACCGGGGCCAAGGCTCCGCCTGGAAGCTCATGGAACTCCCCGCCTGCCCTCCCCAGCTCGGAGCCACCCCAAAGAAGGCAGCACAGCACCCCCACTCAACGGGGGAAGGCACAGGAAGGGCAGGAGCCTAGTCCAGAGTGCGGCTCCAGCACCTCTGCTCCCGCCCGCAGGCTGCAGGCGACAGGCCAGGCCAGGGCAGAGCTGCACACAGTGAGCGGGCACCTGCCTACCAGGTTTTGTGAGTTTTAAACAACTCTGTGCCTCTGGAACTTCACCACCTGTCCCGTCGCCCACTCAGCAGCAGTTCCTGAGCGTCTGCAGTGCATTCTGCAACAGCAGGAACGAGAGCGCCCAGCCCTGCCCCTACAATGCTTGACCAGAAAAGAAACCACACCAGACATAACTGCTGGTCACAAGCCAGCCACCCACGACAATCTGATTGCCAAATCCACCCAGAGAGGAAGGACGACTGTGACACAGCGCTGCACCCGCCAGGCCAGGCCTGAACACGGCCACTGTTGGCAGAGTGCCAGCACAACCAGTCAGAGCTGCAGCCGCGAGCACTGAGCTCACAAGCCTGTCGGGGCAGCAGGACTCTCGGGGCCATGCACAGGACGTGCCCAGCAGACCCAGACACTCTCCAGGAACCTTCAGCCCTGCCCTCGGCCCCTGGGGCCTCCCCTGCCGTTCTCCAGAGGCACCAGAGAGATGGAATCAGCTCGACTTCGAGGGGTGGCCACTCCCCATGAAGAAGTGAGGCACTCAGACGGGCCGGGCAGCTCTGTGGGAAGGAACTGGAGGACTGCAGAGGCCACCGGCAGCCTCCAGCCACAGTTCCCACCAGACAGGAAGCAGGGGCAGTGTGGGCTCAGCCCCCCAGACGTGGGGCAGGCCCTGCGCCGCAGAGCTGTGGCAACTGGCCACTGAGCCCCTCAGGTGACCTGGGAAACGGTGCTGCCTTCCTAGAAAAAGAGCTGCCACATGGGCCAGCTCTCCCCAGGGGGCCTCGTTACCAGGCCTCGTCCTCTCCCAGGTGTCCAGTCACCTCCAAAAGCGTGCCCGCACTTCCTCTCCGCTCCTTCAGAGCCACCAGCTTCAATAAAAGCACCAAGAGCCCCGGCCCTGCACACGCCAACGATGACACTAACGGGACCCTGCACCTGCTCCCAGCACCACGCCCTTTACTCTTGCCCCTCCTTCTCATTGTTCCTGCTTAAGCCTCGCTCCTGTCCTCCCAGGAGGGGACTGTACCACACCAGCCACAAGTGGTAAAGTAAGTCACCTGGGCCAGAGGTCAGGCCCAGGTCAGACGCCACAACTGTGCTCACACCTGCTGACCTACCCACCTCACTGTCCCTGACCTTCCCACCTCACTGTCCCTGACCTACCCACCTCACTGTCCCTGACCTACCCACCTCACTGTCCCTGACCTACCCACCTCACTGTCCCTGACCTACCCACCTCACTGTCCCTGACCTACCCACCTCACTGTCCCTGACCTACCCACCTCACTGTCCCTGACCTACCCACCTCACTGTCCGTGGACCAGAAACTCAAATGAACCCTGGAGCCCAAACCCTGGGTGCAGTTCCCAGTTCCAGCACTCTGGCTGTGACATCAAGAGAACAGGAGGGGCCCAAGTCCCCCCCACAGGGCCAGGCTCAACAGACATCAGCTGGACACAAACATGGTTTTAAAGAAAAAACTGTCATTTAGTGTAGAAAGCGCCCAGGTGGGAGGCCACGGGCAGTACCTCAATCAGCCACTTGCTCTGCACAAACTTCTGCAAAACGTGCTCCGCCTCCTTCTTCCTCATCTTCTTGCCTTTCAGTTGATCAACCAGGTTCAAGATGTTTGTAGAAGATGCAAAACCAGTTTCCGAGTCAATAATCAGCTCCAGCTGGAAGAGAACCCAGGCTCCTCAGTCACCGATTCAATTGGAAGAACAACTCTCAGTTCTGGAAGGACAACCGCTCCGTCCCTGCCACCTGCACACAGCCCTCAGGAAGGCAGTTCCATAGTATGTATCCAAAGCCAGAAGCAGGTTCAGTCCTGCGGACTCAGGGCCACTCCTGTAACCATCCCAAATCAATGATCTCCATGTCCAGAAACCCAGGAGGGTCACCTCCTTCTCACGCCCCACCCACCTCTCTGAAGGAGAAAAGGCAGGAAAGGAGTTAGGGCTGAATGGGGCAGCGCCTCTCCTCACTAAAGGTGTGTGGGCAGGAAAGGCAGGAGAGCGGGCCACGGCTGGCCAGGGCGAGAGGCCACGCAGGAGCCCACTGGCCACCTGGACTCAGGGCCAGGCAAGCACTGTGAAACTCCTGCACACAGCAGGACAGAAGCCAACAGGAACGTGGCTTCCCACACACACAGATGTGTGCCTCTCGTCCTAGAGCCTGGCTCTCAACCATGGCCGCTGGCAAACCCCCCCGGTCTGTAAAGGACTGGCTCCAGGCCCCGTCCTCAGAGAGTTGGACTCCACAGAGCTGGAGGGAGGTGATTGTGGCCTTGTTCACCTCCCCAGTGACTGCAATGGTTTGAGGCTGAGAACCACTGTCTCAGCCAGGTGCCCAGCCAGGCGTGTGACTAGAGGGCTGGGCCAGCAGCTCCACGGCCTGGAGAGTGTCACCTCTCAAGTGTGGCTGTGCTGGTGGCTCCATGGGCACCTGGTTACCAGGCAAATTCAGATTTGTCAGTGTGAGTGGACCAGGGGTCTAGGGTCCCCACCAAGCCCCCGGGTGCAGGTGCTGCCATCCTGGACAGCACCCCGATGGCGGCACTTGTCACTGCCACGAGGCCCTGCTCATGCAGGCCAATGCTTCTTTCCCAGGCAGCTGCGGTGGCCTGTGGTGTCCCCGCAGTGACCCTCGAAGACTGTCGTCTCCTTTCTAGAGGTGGAGAAGGAGTTTCCCATGAGCAGCACTGGCAACGGAGCCTCTGTACTTACAGCCTTCCTAAACAGATCGAGTTCATTCTCTGCAAAATCTGTGGCCATTTTTGAAATCGAAGTTGTAGCAAGATTGACCTAAAAAATAAGTCAGCACGATGATCAGGCTGTGCCTTCACCCCAGGGGCGACGTGCTGTCGGTTCTCCCCGCGTCCCTCCGGCTGAGCCGCGTCAAGTAGGGAGCTCTCCACCGCCCAGGGGAAGCAGCCTGTCCAGCCGGCCGTTCCAGCTCCTCGCAGCGCCACCAGAGGGCACCGCCTTGCACTTACCAGGGCATAAATGGGCCTCCCGTCATCTTCAGTGACTCCTTTCTTGATCTCGATGTACAAGGACTCCAAGACACTGTTGATGTTGTTGATGAAGTCCTCCAGCTTCTCGACGGTGGCACTGCCTGGGAATCGACACACAAGAGGTGGAGGGCTTCATCACAATGTGTGGCCCATCTCTGCCATTCCATGGCACCTGAACACACAGGCGGCCCAGCAGACAAGAGCGGAGGCCCCACCCTGCGGGCTGGACACCCACACCTTGCGGTTTCTGCCTTCCTGGAGTACTCAGATAAGCAGAGGCTGGACGGGGGCTGCAGGGAGGCAGAAAGGCCCGGAGCGGGTATCTGAGACCTCCGCAACTGCTGGGGTCTTCCTGTCTCTGCTCACGGCCAACAGCAGTGTCCCCCTCACAGTCCCCTGATCCCAATTACTGACCCAATGCACACCTTCAAGACACTGCTCAGTGTGTGCAGTGCCTGCAGTGAGCTCCCACTGCACACAGCATCATGTTCAGATCGTCACCGTGTCCCCACACAAAGCCTGTGTCCCTGCACATTCTCACAGACATGGTAGGCACCTCCTTATCCCTTTGTCCCCTCCTTCAACGTCCAAACATGCACAGAGCACTTGCAGGCCGGGCCTGAGCTGCATCCTGGGGGTGCAACAGTAAAGAGCAGCTGCCAAGTGAGTAGAAGGCTCGCACGGGTGCCTGTTCTAGCATCTCTCATGCAGTGACCGATGGGTCCCACCAGCCCTTCCAGGTAGGCCTTGGCACCTCCTGAGTACAAGTGATGAGGCTGAGATGGAGACAGGAGTCCAGAGTCACACCACCAGGCCTGTGGAGCCAGCAGTGAGCACAGAGAGACTGGACCCAGCCCTGACCTGCGCATTCCTCTGACTGCAGGAGCGAGAGCCAGAGGGGCCCACGCGCCTGAGAAGGAGGTACCCAGCACCCAGTACGAGGGGGATGGACATCCATTAGCTGGAGAGGAAGGACAGGGAGGCTTCGGTGGGCCACGGGACAGGTGCCCTTCCTCCTGCAGGCAGAAGGCCGCTTTAAGACTGGGAGCAGAGGAGGGGGCTGGCCAGCTCTGTCGTGGAGTTCCCTTGGCGCAGGGCTCCCTGTTACACTGGGCGCATTACTGAATGCGATACTGTTTTCATGTATTAAAGCCATTTAAAAAGATCTTGTGTAAAAGATCCTCTGAAAACCACTGTAGGACAAAACAGACGTCTCCCACTTCTGCCATAACAGGGACCGCCAACACAGCAGCACTGCGGGCAGCCATGACTAGGCCACCATGGGGGAGGGTCTTCAATGGGGGTCCTCATAGGGACCCTGAGCGCTGTCCATATCTGGTTTCTTACAGAGAGAAGGGGTTTCTGAGCTACCTACATACCTAAAGTGAATTAAGTTTAAAAAATAAAAGACCATGTTGGTGGCAGAGGGCACGGCCGTGTAGAGGAGTGGACCAGCCCAGGCCCAGGCGCCCCAGCACGGGCCTACCTTCTAGGACTGCAGCTCCCAACCGGAGTTCACCTGCCCCACCCAGCACAGTTGCTAAGCCTTGATTTTGTTTTGTTGTTTTTTGTTTTCAAGGTGGGACGTGGATGTGGCAAAGTTGAGCAGGAAGCATGAGGACACCCCCTGGCCCCACAGCTGGACCCTGCTGGGACAGAGGCACACGCCGCGCCTCCCGCCTCCCTCGCGCGCCTTGCTTTCTGGCTCCTTCCTGTGGGCTGCCCTCTCCTCCAGTTCCCATTCCTGCTCCTCATCACAAGCCACACAAATGGCTCTTTGTCCAGGAAGTGGCTCTTCTGTCCGGGTCATAGTACCTAGCCGTTCCTTGGAGCAGCCTTCCACACAGCCTCCGCCCCCCGGTGAGCAGAAGGCCACAGAGCGCCCAGCTCTGGAAACTCAGGAGGGAGGCAGCCAGGCATTCACAACCCACCTAGACTGGACACAAGGCAGGGAGCACCCGTGTCCACCCAGCATGACACAGTGGCAAATCCTGAGTGGCAATTCACATTTTCCACCCAAGAGGTCCCTCTGGGGTGTCAGGCAGAAACATGTGCTCCGTGGGCAGATCAGAGGCACCTAAGGCACTGGGCTTTCCGCGTCCGCGTGCAGAGGAGCCGCAGCCCTCGCCCCTGCCCTCCGCCTCTGGCTCACGACCAGCCCCAGATCTGCCGCATGAAGGTTCTTCCTGCATCTTCATTAGAGAGAGAAGAAACGGCAGCTCCGGGCTGGGCTCTGCACAAGGCCCGCAGCAGCACAGAGGCCCCCTTCCTCCAGCTCCAGCCCCTCCTCCACGCCAGCCCTGCAGCCCACCGTGTCCTCCTCAGCTGGCGACCCGTGGAAGCTCTTCACACAGGCCCCGGTGCCCCACACTGCCCCTTGACCCCGCCCAGGCATGAGCTCCTCCACACAGCCCCCAGCCCTTCATCTGGATGGCTTTCTGGTGGCGACTGTGGCAGCCTGCGCTGCGGACAGCACCAAAGCCGTGGCACAGCCTGGTCTTGCCCTCCCTCTGTGGGCCCTGGAAAAGTCTCTCCCGTGTCACCTTTGAAGGCCACAAACTCACTACCTCCAACCTCAACTGTGTCTAAACCTCTTCCCTGGGCCCCAACCCCAACCTCCCAATCCTCAGCCTCCTCCTGTCCAGGGCCTTCCTGCCCAGACCAGCTGCGGTCAGCTCTGCCCTCCCCTGGTGGCAAGCACCTCCTCATCACAGGCACTCCAGGTCCCCCGTGTCAGCGTCCCCCACGGTGGTCAGGTGGCAATATCCAGGTGCCTGACAGCCAGCTCCCGCCCTAACAAACCCAGCTGCTTTTCTTGGGTCTGTTTTGAACTCTCCCCCACCCGTGGGCTGGGAGAGCAATCTCCAGCGCCCACACCTGGGACCCAGAAAGCTGGAGCTGAGAAGTGCAGAGCCAGCATCAGCCAGGAGTGGGCTCCGAACCAGGTCACCCTGAGCAAGGGATAAAGTGCTGCCTGGAGTTGCTTCCAGCCTCAAAGCTACAGAGGAAAGAGATGTCACTATGCTTCCTGTCCATCCTCAGCCTGTCACCCAGGTGCTAATCAGCCCTGTGTCCTTTGCCCAATAGCCTCCCCAGCAAATTCCTTTCTAAGTTGGCCATAATTGGGGTCTCTTGCTGTGAGCAAGATCCCTGGCATGCCCACAAATGTCAAGGCCACACCAGGTCGGCACTGCCCACCTCCAGTCTCTAGACCAGCCAATGTCCCCTGCTTGGCCCCTACTGCTTCCCTGTCCCTGGAGGCCTTGGTGGAGAAGCTACAGGGTACAGATCTGCAAGGACACACAGGGCTAATGGCATCTGGCCCTGATATCCTATGAGTCCACGGAGATGTCAAGTGCACGAGACAAAGACAACGTCACGTGACCTGGAGGCAACTGCTTCCAGTTCTAGAAACGCCACTTTGAGGGATTTAAGAGAATTAATTAGTAACACTGCTCCTCTCTTCAGAATCCCAAATCAAAACACACACACAAAAGTACATACACACACACACACAAGTGCACACACACCCAGGCTTCAGGAAGTACCAAAATACCTAGCGTCCTGCAGGTCCAGCTGAGGAGAGAAGAGCACTGCGTCTCTCTTCTCAGGGAGCAGACACCCAAACTAGGACAGCCAGCACTGCGCCCGAGCCAAGCATGGGGTCTGTGCGGCTGGGGTACCACCTGGAGGGCAGCAGCACCAGGCTGGATCGGGCAGGTCTGCAACACGGGATGTGCCCTGCCTCGCCGAGGGCCAGGTGTTACTCATTAGCTCGGCGCATTTCACCAGCCGGTTCCAGTAACTCCAGCTGGAGACGGAAAGCACGGGGCAGCAGCGAGGTCAGATGCCTGAGGGCTTCGGAAGGAGGAGGCAGCACTCGACCGGGAGACTTGCCAGAAACCAGGTCCAGTGATGATCTCTTCCCCTGGGTCCAGCCTGGAGCCCTGGGTCAGACCCCCGTGTGGTCAGCACACACCAGCAGAGGAGGAGCTGAGGACAGGAAAGGGCCCAGGAGAGGACAGCGCCACTGGCCTGACAGGGAAATGCCTGGCAGCGGGCAGTGAACGCAGGGTCCAGGCAGCTGATGGTTGGCGCCAGCAGCGCCCTCCAGGAGGGGCACTGGCTCCACTGGCTCTGACACACTGCTTTTTCTGGCTATGAACATATTTTCTCCTTTTCTTTTAAAATTAAATCTTACTTTAACAGTGAACCGCTTGTTAAAACAGGCCCCTGCTTCCCAGAGGCTTCTGCAACCTAGGGCTCGCCGTCCACTCGAGCAGGCATCAGGAGGCCAGCTGGCCTAACCTCTGACCCCAAAATGGCTCTGTTCTCAACCAGGCACCAAAATGGAAAATGCTATTTTTAGGCAGAGAAAATAAGAGCAAATAATAAGCCCCAGGGGCCCGAACCGCGTGCAGGCCAACTTGGTGCTGTGACAGCCCTCTCATCTGACTGGACAGGCAGGTGGCCCTGCTGAGTTCCACACTAAGGATGGAGCAATCCAGATCCTGCACGGGACTCAGGTGCTGGGCAGAACTGGCCCCAAGACGCAGAGCCCTGGCTTCCAAGAGAGGCAGGTGGGGGGACTCTGGGCCCACTGAGCAGGCAAGGGTCCCACCCACTGGCACTTTTAGAGCAGAGCTAGTGCACAGTGATACGGGGCAGGTCTGCAGGGAGGGCCATTTCCTGTGTGGCAAATAATTAACGCACTGGCAAACCCTCTGCAGAAGCAGGCGCCTCACCACACGCGAGCACTGCCCTCACTCTCGGAGCAGACCCCCAGGGACACCAGCACGGCAGGTGGGAGGACAAGTGTCAGCGAGGTGAAGAACTCACCCAAGATCACAAGGCCACAACGTAACAGTCCTGACCAGATGACTGGCCACTGGTTTAATGCAATGACAAAGACTTGGGCCCTCATTAAAAAAAAAAATCTTACTTAGATGAGCAATGATGCTGGAATTCCTGCAAAATGGTGAATCACTTCCAGGGTGTGAGCAGCAGGGGTACAGAGGAGAGCAGGTCAGCCATCGCTCTGACTGGGAGGTGGAGACAGGCTCTCGGTACTGTTCTCTCTACTTTTCTCTATTTTCTATAGTACATACTTAAAAAAAAAAAATCCTAGTGCCACCAGCCACATAAACTGACTCCTGAGTCCTCAGGAATCAGTCAAAGGAGAGAAGGATGAGCACCCGGGGCCCAGGTGGCCATGCTCGGGCCCACAGCTCTGGAGGGGCGGACCTACAGGCTGCTCTGTTGCAGAGGAAGCGCTCTGAGCTCCGAGCCCAGCACACAGGCCATTATTTGAAAAAATCAGGAGCTCATCTCAGTAGGAAAGTCCGCTCTCTGCCGGCTGCAGCGGGGGCATGAACTTCGTGCAGCACGCAGCAGGGCTCCTGCATCCTGGCGGCCTGGGTTAAGGGCCCCTAGGAGAGCACCCTGGCTTGGCTGGTGAAGGGACATACCTGCTGTTTCTGAATGTAAACCTACCTGGGCGCCTTCTGTGACACTCTGTCCCTGCCCCTGCCTGCCCCTGAGCCTTCAAGGAGCTGATGAGAGGACTCCATAGGTGAAGGGTCGGAAGCTTCCTGGCTGCCCGACAGCTGAAAGCAGAGCAGTACGGCTCCTCCTCAGATCCCAGTGGTGCCAAACTTGCTGAAATTAACAACCCCGCCACCACCGCGCCAGACAGGAAGCACAGTGAGCGGCCACAAATCCCACCCAAAGACAGGGCTGCTCTGCCCCCAGGTTCTCCAGGTGGCTTTTAGGAAACCTGGTGATTGGTTGTTTTTAACACAAGGAGTAGTTTTTGAAAATGAGAAACACCCTAGGGCAAACCAGCCATGCCCTGGCCAGACTCCAGTACCCCGCCTCCTGATGTGGGCGGGCCCTGCTCTGAAGAGCTCCTCCCTGGCCCCTAGGCAAGTGCGGCTTTTTCTCAGGCTGGAAGGTAAGCACCCCAAAGGACAGACTGGCCGTGCTCATTCCCTGGAGGGATTGACACACAGGCAGAAGGCAAACGGCCAGATCACATAGAAACAGAACTCTGACCCACGATCCGCAGCACCAGCCTAGGAACCCACCATGGCTGCAGTGCCTGCCGGGAGGCCAGCTCCCCACCCCAGGCCAGACCACAGGGAGTCAGACCACCACCTCCAGCAACCAGTCCAGGGAGCCCCACCAGAGCCCCGATAATAACTGGATGAATAACTCACCGTTTCCCTGTTCCCAGCCTAGGACCACCAGACACAGGCAAATGCCCACCCCTAACCAGTCCCACAGGATGGCCACTGGTCACCCACCTGCCTCCAGCGTCAGAGCAGCCCAAAGCCTTGCTTCCCTTAGGAGGCCTTCCCGATCTGCCGCCTGACTGTGTCACCACTGAAACACGAGGAGTGCGCTGGCTCTCCGCTGCAGAAGGCTCAGGATGGTGGCCTCTGCTTGTCTTCAATCACCTTCTACCTGCAGGACCCAGTTCAGGCCTGTTCCCAGGAGGGGCAGTGACCTGCGAGTGCAGTTGTGTGGTCCTGTCAGAGAGATGGCGCCAGCCTGCCACTTCCATGCCAGCCCCTGTACCCAGCCCTCTTCTGAGTCCCCACCTTGAGCCCAAAGTGTGCAACGCCTCCTCTGGTCTCTGGGTGTCCCCTCCATCTGTCCTCCGCAGGCAGCCTAAGCAGAGACAGATGCCAGCATCCCGCCTGCAAGCCACGGTGGCTCCCTGAGCCCTGCACACTGCTGCGCGACCTGCCCCAACTGCTCCCCCACAGGGTCCCTCTCCCACTGCCACATTGACCTTTTAGTCACTTTTGCCTGAGGTTCCTCCCATCTCAGCCCCTCTGCATGTGTCCTTCCAGGGTACAGGGTCTCCCTGGATCTGCAGGGCTGCTCCTGATCACCAGGCACTCCCCAGGGCACCTCCACAGGAGGCCCAGCAGCAGCCACACCCAGGTGCACTCCCGCACAACCACCAGGTGCCTTCTGCCAGCACTGGCCACCCCGCGCCCTCCCTGCTCTCCAGAGCCCTCACCCTCCATTCTGCTCTCTGTGATGAGGGCTCTGAGGCTGGGCTGCTGTCTTGGTCACCCTGACCTGGAGAACACCCGGGCACAGCTGAGGTCTGACGTGCTCACTAACCAAGTCCCATGCTTGGGTCTTGAACGTCCCCCAAAGGTCCATTGCTGAAGGCCTGATCCCCATAACGTGGGAGATGTGGTACCTGTAGGAGGTGGGGCTGGCAAAGCCAAGTCACCGGGGCCTTGGGGATATGGGACCCCCCATCTCCTGTGCTTACAGGGCTTCCTAGACCCAAAGGATCCCGTCTCAGCATGTAACGACTGCCTGCTGTAAATTGGGCATTTAAAAAATTCGAGTCACAGATGTCACTCTTCATGCTCATTTTTTGCCACTTTTCAGTTGTGGTCCTGGATTTGATCCCGATTAACTAGAGAAGCAGCTGGCGCTAACGGTAGTGAGCTGTGTTCCTCGTGGCCAAAGGGGGAAATGAACGATGGAATCGTGAAACACAAGGTGCTGTTATTTGGACGGAGTTTCTAATCATTACTGAGTCTATCTTGGGAAGAGAAGGTACTTATAAATGTGATGGCAGATCCAGTCACCAGCACCGTCACCACCACGACCATATACAGCCTGATGACGCTCACAGGCCTAAAATCACATGAGGACACTGGAGCCAACGCAGGCAGGGGAGTGAGCATCTGTGTCCTGGGCAGAGCAGATGGAAGATCCCAGAGACCAGAAAGATCTGCAGACGTCCATGTTCCAGCGACACTGTCCTCACCGACCTGCTCTTGCGCATACGCACTTCAGGTGGCTGGGTTTGTCTAAACTTATTACACTCAATGGAAAAATTCCAGATCCTAATTTTTTTAATCTAAACTTTTAGATATGGTACCTAATTTGTCTTTAGAAACTAGATAATTCAAAAAAGTCACTAAAATTAACATGAAATGTAACAATATAGCAAAACCAGTCACAAAACATTAGGGCTGGAGAATATGGACCGGCACCTCACAGCAGGTGGCAACATGTCTTAAGAGGAAGAAATACCAACAGATGCTAAAACTAGTGGGTCAAGTTGCGAATGCAATACTTGACCTTGTCTCAAAATACCACCCTGCAAAACACTGACCCCAGAGAAAGAGCTTTGCAGTGGAGGATCCTGGCAGGCCCATCCTCCTCCGCATCGCGCCCCGGGCAGGGAGAGCACACCACTCTGCAGGCTCCTAAGGCAAAGCCTGACTCTAATCAGGAGGACGCGTCAGACAAACCGAAGCTGAGAAGCACACCAGGGATCAGGCAAGGGGGTCCCCAAGAACTGGGCCAGGAGGCAGGAAGCAACACTTGTGGTAAGCCTGGCACCTGTGAACCACCTGGCTGGCAACCAAACCCTGAGAATTTCTGCTTCCTGGTTTGCAAGGTGAGGAAACTGGACCTGATGATGCCCACCACAAAATTCTGGCTGCCCAAGCTGTTCTCTCAAAGAACAGGAAGATCAGCTCCCAAACATCTTAAAGCAAATAACTCTGAGGGAGCGGTTACCAGTTGTGGGTTGTGGTGACTTTGTGCCTCTGCCCCTCAGTAAACACACATGATAAACAGAGTAGAGACTCCAATCAAGAGTGGGCTCAAACCCCACACAGGGACACACCACACAGCTCACTGCAGGGACATTCTACCACAGAATGGGCAGGCCTGAGCACCTGCTCCCCGAGGGGCTTTGGCCCCTGGGAAGGCCCCAGAGTCCAGGCTCTCCATGTCTCTTATTCTTAGGAAACAGAACAGAAGGCACTTCCAGTAACTACTGTACTTACTGGCTCTCTTCTGAGCAGACTTCAGGAAGGTGCTTCTTGCAGGTGGCCTGGGTCAGGGCCTGCACAAAGCCATTTCCTGATAAGTCACCTGTCCTCCTGGAGTCCCATGCAGACAGCATAGGGCTTGACATTCTAGAATTATCCCATGTGGCTACTGAGCACTTAAAATGTGCCCTATCTAAATTAAGACATGATCTGAAGTATAAAATACACACTGGATTCCAAAGACATATTTTTTAAATGTGAAATAATTCATCAGTAACCTTTTATGTTGATAATATATAGAAATAGTATTCTTTTGGAAATTCATTTCACCTGTTTCTTTTTACTGGAAACTTACATACGGGGCTCACATTATATTTCTATCAGACAGTGCTGTCCACAGCATAACTAGCCAGTGACAGTTCCTGCCTGCTTTACAGTTGGGGACTTGAAGCACCCATGTATGGGGGCTTGACCAACACTATACAGACACCAAGTAGCAGACTGAGTTTAAGCTCTGATTTTCGGTTTTGTTGAGGTACAACTGACACAAAATAAACTGTCCACATTTAAAATGTACAATAAAGTCTGACATATATACATGAAACCACACCACAGTCAAGATAACACATATATCTGTCACCACCCAAGTTTCCTTGGGCCTCTCTGTAACCCCTCTCTCCCACCTCCCTCCACCCTCCCTTATACCATCCCAGGCAATCACTGAACTATTTTTTGTTCTGCAGCCTTATGCATTGCCTAGAATTATATATAATGGGTTTCATATGGTATATGTTTTTTTTTTCCTGGTTTCTTCCACTTAGCAAAACCACTTTGGGATTCTTTCACACGGTACCATGTAGCTTTTTATTGCTAAGTAGCACACCATTGTATGTACATACCATAATCCGTCGTCTATTCACCCACTGATGGGCAACTAGTGTTTCTCTGGGGCCATTACAAGTAAACCTATTCTCAATATTTCTGTGTAAGACTTTGCATGCGCTGAGTGCAGTGGCGCATGCCTGTAATCCCAGAAGCGTGAGAAGCTGAGACAGGAGGATGGCGAGTTCAAAGCCAGGCTCAGCAACTTAGCAAGGCCCTAAGCAATTCAGCAAGACCCTGTTTCTAAATAAAATATAAAAGGGGGGTGGGGATGTGGCTCAGTGGTTAACTGCACCTGGATTCAATCCCAGTACCAAAAATTAAAAATAAAAAAGACTTTTGCACAGACATGTATCTTCATTTCTCTGAGTAAATACCTAAGAGCGGAATGGCTAGAACATATGAAACTGTCTGTTTCCCCAAATGGCTGTCACATTTTACATTCTTCACAGTGGTATATGGAAAGTTGAGTTCTTCCGCGTCCTTGCCAATTCTTAGTATTCAACTTCAACCCCTCTCACAGGTGCACAGCGGGGTCTCCTTCTGGGTTTGCACCCCCGATGCCTAATGCTGAGCATCTTTTCATGTGCTCACAGGCCACCTGTATAACTTACAAATCTTCTGCCCATTTTTTATTGGGTTGCATATTTTATTACTGAGTTTGGAGTGTTCTCCAGATTTTCTGCATGTAAGTCATTTATCAAATAAAGAATTTGTAAAGGTTTTCTCCCAGTATTTTGCTTCTCTTTTCATCTGCTAAACAGTATATTTTAAAGAACATGAGTTTTTACATCAAAATCTTATTTGTTCTTTTTTTAAATTTTTTTTTAGTTGTTGATAGACATTTATTTCATTTATTTATATGTGGTGCTGAGAATCAAACCCAGTGCCTCCCACAGGCCAGGCAAGTGCGGTACTGCTGAGCCACCACCCCAGCCCCTATTTGTTCTTTTTTTCACATTTTTTTTTTTTTAGCTGTAGATGGACACAATACTTTTATTTATTTATTTTCATATGTTGCTGAGGATCGAATCCAGTGCCTCACACTTGTGAGGCAAGTACTCTGCCACTGAGCCACAATCCCAGCCCTCTAATTTTTCATGGATCATACTTTTGGTGCTGAGTCTAAGAAATCTTTACCTAACCCCATGTCACAAAGACTCTTTCTAGAAGTTTCAGTTCTAGGTTTTACTTTTAGGCCTCTGGTTCATTTTGGTTAATTTTTGCACAGTGGGTCAAGCATGGCTCAAATTCATTTTTTAAATCTGGAGATCCCATTACTCCAGCACCATCGTGGAAAAGACTATTTCCACTGACTCGCCTTCGCACTTCTTCAAAAACTACGTGTGACCATTTCTACACTCTGTATTTTGTTCTACTGACCTATGTGTCTCTTTGTACCACTGTCCCGTTGTTACGACACAGGAGCTACCCGAGTTTTGAAATTAGTGGTGCTAGTCCTCCAAGCTTTCTGAATTGAATTCTTCATAATGACCCAATAAATAGATGTTGCCTGTCCTCCTGAGTCTTGTGAGTCATTCCAACAAATTATCAAACACAAGGAGAGGGGCTATGGAAACCCAAGCTTCAAAGATTGTCAGCCACAAGAACAGATGGCCCAGGACTTGCCAGACTGAGTCCTTTTAACTTGGGGACTCTGGTGCTAACTCTGGGTGGACAGTAAAATAAACTGCTGGATACTCAGCTGGTATCTGGAGAACGGGAGAAGTGGTGTTACAAAAGGTATCGTGTGTTTAAGGTCAAGAGGGAAAACTGCCTGCCTCTCAAGGGACCACTGTCCTTCACTGACTAACATCCAGGATTCCATACATTTGCCCACTTCTGGAAGGTTTCAGGCAGGTAAGTACACTGGTCCCTGTATTCCCTCTGGGCCAAAAGTGGAAATCCTCAAGCCTGAGTCTTCTTACCCACTGCTCTCTACCTCCTGGGCCTGCTACCACCAAGGGCTTCTGCTGGAACCCTCTGACCCCCTTGTCTGGTGACTCAGGAGACCCAAGGAGAAACAAAAACTAGCAGATACATGAGGCTCTCACACAGCTTTGCTGGCTAAGGGGACACATGCACAGAAGCTAGCTCTGGCTCAAAACCAAAAGTCTCTAGGAACACAGGCCCTCAGCACCATTCTGAAAGGTCAGATCCAAAGCTTTACATTGGAACTTCAGAAAAGAATCTAAACTCTTCACTGGCCCGAAGAATCTGGGAATGTTTCCCCTGAAAGACAGGAAGAAGAGAGCCCCCACAAACCCCAGAACAAGAAGTGCTTTTGACAGCTGGACGCACCCCGGGAAATGGCACGTACACGAGCCTGCAGGTTCAATCACTCTGCAGCCTCCCAGCTCTCCTAGAAGGGAGATGTTTTCCCATTTGATTTTCAGAGGGGATTTTCCTGGGCGTCTCTTCACAACACAGGAGAGTCCTGCAATGAGACTGAGTCTGGGAAGTACTGACTTGATTTTAATAGCTTCCTCTCATCATTACTTGTTTTAAAATCTCTCTAGTAACAAAAACACAGGGGAATAAATATTTTTTGTTTGTCTTTAATGAGGAACAAGAGAAGACAGACTGTTGCTATGTCCTGCTCAACCCGTCATGACCACATTTGGGGCAGAGAAATCAAACATAAAGTGTGAAAAATACAGTAGCCCAGCCCTCACCTCCAATCCACAGATTCACTTTCCATGGTCTTAGTCACCTGAGGTCAACCACAGTCAGGGTCAGTACAAACAACAGGTATCATAAGAAAGAGAAAGAGACGCTACGTTGATATAACTTTACTCAAGTATACTGTTTTTTGTTTTTGTTTCTTAATATTTATTTTTTAGTGTTTTGAGGGGAACACATTATCTTTATTTTATTTGTATGTGGTGCTGAGGATCGAACCCAGCGCCTCATGCTAGGTGAGCACTCTATCTCTTGAGCCCTAGCCCCAGCCTCTGGAGCTCTGGAGTGTACTGTTCAAGTTGCTGTCTTTATCATCAGTTGTCCATCACTACTGTCTGACTTATAAATTTTATCACAGGTATATGTATGTCAGTATAGGAGAAACCATCACACACACACACACACACACACACACACACACACACACACAGAGTTCAGGACGATACCTAGTTTCCGGCATCCACCACTGTGGATCGTGCACCATATCCCCTGTTGATAAGGGGGGAAACAAACCATAAATCAGTTCCTAGACACAGTCTATAGGACTTTCCTAAATTAGATCATAACTATTTTAAAGGTCAAGAAAAGGCAAAAACACTTTCATTCTGACTACTCAGGCCTCTGTGGCTCCTTGTACTGAACTGTGAAACTTCCCCATCGACAGTGAAGCTCACAAACGGACTTGTGTAAGAAACTAAAAGGGAGAGAAATGAATTGTCACAGAGATAAGAGTCAGTCTCATGCTATCTCTGGAGGACCCAGAGGCCCCTTTAAAGTCCTATTGTGCTTTTAAAGAAAAGGAGAAGCCAGATTGACAAGTATCATATTCCCTTTCAGTACAGAAGTCTCACATTGAAAATCCCTCCCCCCGACAGTTCAGACAGACACAGCATTCAGCACAGATCCTCACGGGACAGTTCTCACCTCAGTGTGGGTTATGCCTCTTCCTCCCTTAAGTTCCCCAAGAGGTCTGCATTGCCCCAGGAATTAAGCCACAGCCCACCACCTGGCTCCGGACTCTCACAGCTTCACCTGCACTTGAGGAGCGTACACTCCCTCCCCACAGGTCACAACTGCTGTTCAGGTCCCAAGGCATGTTTTTAGTGGGTCAGCGACATCTGGGTACACACAAGTGAGCACAGCTAAGCAGGGCTCCTTACTGCAGGACCCTCCAGGTCTCTCACGTGTTCCTGTGTACCGTCGAGCTCCAGGAGGCCCCCAGAGGGGCTCAGCGGGACCAGAGTTCGGGATAACACACCTTCCTCCACCTTCTTACACTCCTCCTCCTTCTGCACAATTTGCAGGATCAGTCTCTGTGCCCACCGGCCGGCTCCCCTGCTGACCCTGCACTGATCAGCCACCTGGGACCCGCCTTCTGACTCCATCATGCTGCACCGACTCAGTTCTGGAAGCCTGGCACCCTCTCCCACGGGCAGGGACCTGTGTGCTGTGCACCCCACACCCCAGCCCCTTTTTCTCACTCCTCCTGCCTTGACTCACCGCTGTTATTTTTCTACTTTTCTCTTGAAAAGGAGAGATGCAGAAAGACAAAAATGCAGAAGAAAGATCACTTAATTCTCACAAATCAGAAGTGGCAGCCATTAGACTGTGCTAGGATGGCACGTTGTCCTCAAGTGTTCTTTTTAATAAAAGACACAACAGGATGAAGATGAAGAGTCCTCCGACTTCCACTGCCCACTCACTCCCTCCTCTCACCAAAAGCAAGTGGCTCCCCAATGCCTGCTCACTCTCTCCAACGCCTTCTCACCCTCCCCGACGCCCCCGCTCACCCTCCCGGTCTCTGCTTCACTTCCCTTGTGGATAAATTCCAAAACAACAAAAATTATTTTGTACTTTACAAAAAATGTAACAAATTGACAGCATACAATCAGTATAACTCTTCGACTTCCTTTTCAACAAGATCTATTCATACTGACACTCAGCCAGATCTTGCATTTGTTTGGTTGTTTTGTTTTGGTGCTGGGATTGAACCCAGGGGTGCTTCACAGTCCCTCTGCAACTTCGCCAGCCCTTTGTTTTTAATTGTTCATTTTGAGACAGGATCTCACTAAGGCGCTTAGTCCCTCACCAAGTTGCTGAGTCTGGCCTTGAACCTGTTATCCTCCTGCCTCAGCCTTCCGAACAGCTGGCTGAGATCTGCCAGTATTGATTCTACTGATCCCTCAGGATCCACCCTGATGGTTGACTGCTGTCTCCAGGTCCTGAGAACATGAACCAAGCCCTGTCTCCAGGGTGCCACACGTTCCCTCCGACTCCTCCCAGTGACCCACTGAGAAGGTGTGCTCCCAGCTGGCACAGGGCAAGGACGGCACTCGTTTCAGGTCTTACTGGGTGTAAGGCTGTGCCCGCTGCCTGTGATACGCTGCCCTCTTGCTAAAGAGAGCACTGAGGTCTTTCCCATGGTGCTCTGTATGCATCACCTCTCCTGGCGCTCTGAACCACCCTACGAGCTGCATAGAATTACTATCCCCATTTAAGAGTCAAGGAAACTGAGGCCGAGCACATGCTGGTGCCTGGCTGTGAACCACGACTTTACGGCTTCAGAGTCCAAAAGTTCTCCTCTGTTGGGCTGAATGTCAGATTGACTTGCGGGGCTGGGGAGAAGTGGGCGAGGAGCTTAGAGAGACAGCTGATGGAAGAGACCTGAATGCTCTCGGCAGACTTACTGGCAACTCGTCACCTGGCATTATACCAGTATTATCAGTTCCAATTGACACAGAACCAGGACGCGCTGGGAACGGGGAGGCGGCACTTACTGTCATGGACCCTGTAGCAGTGCTTCTGCAAGCGTCTGACGTCCCACTCTTCCAGCACACCGTGAGTCATGAGCAGCTGCAGGAAGCGTCGATGGACGTCGGTCATGACGCCCATTCTCTTCGTGCTTCCCTGCATGTGTGGAGGAGCTGGAAAGAAACAAACGGAACCCAGTCACCCTAAGCACACCCCAAGCACTGTCCGGGTTCGTATTAATTCATGTTAATATAACTTTACTATGGTTTTAAAAATCAAGTTTTGCACGCCAACTACTACACAAGGGGCAGGGGCTGGGTCCTAAGGTGGGGAGCGGGCAGGGATTCTGGAGCCAGAGGCCTGGGTTCACAGCCGGCTCCGCCACTTATTAGGTGTGTGCAGTTAGGCCATTTAGAGTCTCCCCGGGTTCCATTCCAATCTACAAAGTGGGAATCATGACAGAAACAGCCACCAAAGAACTGCTACAACGACTCAATGAGTTCATACACATAACAGTCTGGGAACACAGTATGCACTAAATCACTGCGAGCCATTTTTACTATTAGATAATTCTGAATCTGACCCTTGGCTCAACCACTTACCAGATTTATGGCCTTGGAGAAACTTAGCAGAGGCCTTGTTTTCTTCCTATAAAATTATAATAACATTCATTGCTTAGAAAACTGCTAGTAAACACTTAATAAAAGTTAGCTTCCTTTTCCTCTCCACAAACTTCCAATAAATCACCTGTCATGGTCGGGCTGTGGGCTATTCTTAACATCCCTGCTAGCCAATAAAATGGGCTTTCCACAAACCACAGAGAACAAATGACACAAGGCCGATCCAAACACCTGCTCCTACCACAAAGAGGCAGCACAGTGCAGGGACCAAGAGCAAGGACTTGGAACCAGACAGGCAGCCCTGGGACCTGGGTTGTGTATTCAAATGCTATTCAAATGCAGATTCCAGGGCCCAGTCCTGGAGGGTGCAACTGCGGTGGAACTCAAAATTCTAAGGTGCTAACAGTCACCTTGGGTGAGACCATGACTCAGGACAAGAGATCCGCTGTGACTTCAGGAAATCGACAGCACAGAGACATTTTCAGCTAAGTGCCCAGTGTCCCTAAGGCTAAGTCTACTCAGCTATAAAGCAGGGAGTAGAGTTAAGTACTTTCAAGGCGTAAGATGAGGTTCAAGAGGGAGGTGACCAGCAAAGGCTTGCCAAGAATCTGGCATGTGACAGATACACAAAAATGGGCATCATCAGGTGGACCTCCAGCCCAGGTCCAGCGTCTCTGCCTGCCTGCCTGCCTGTCAGATGGCTTCCAGAATACCTCACCAGCATCTCCGCCCCAAATGAACTGGACCATCCTTTCCTCACAGCACCTCAGCCCCTCTCCCCGCTGAGTCTCTCTGTCAATCATCTGACCTGGAAGGTCCCAGCCATGCAGCCCTAGAGACCACTGACCTCAACTCAGACTCCTGTCCTCCTTTTCCCCAGCCTCAGAACCCAGCAGTCCTCAGGTGCATCACCCACCAAGAGGGCCAGGAGCCTTCGTCCACCTGTTCTGATTTCATGAGTTCAGCACCTTCTGGCTTGCAGGGCACACAGGGATTCGATGTGCCAGGCCAGGGGACTTGGGCTTTGATCCTGGAAACTGTGGAACTGAGGCCTTCCAGACTAAGGGTCTTCAAGGAGGAAGACAACTGAGCCACACTGTGGAGGTGGACTAGCGGGGAAGACACAGCGTCCAGTAAGCAACCTACCCAACACATCCAGCAAGCAGGGATGAGGGTATCAATGAAGTTTGACAGAGGGGACAAAGGATAGGAATCATGATCACAACCATGACATCACCATCAAATCCAAACAGGATGAATTCTAAAATATCTAGCGAGGCACATCCTAGTAAAAGTACAGATGAACAAAGATTAAAAACAACCAAAGAGTAGGCAAGGTTACTTTCAAAAGAGCAACAAGGAGACTTGACAGCTGACTTCACAACAGTAAAAATGGAGTGTGTCACATCTTCAATGTGCTGGGAGGGTGTGTCCTTCAACAGACCATTTGATACCCAGCTAAAGACTGAGGGTGAAATAAAAACATCTCCAAATAACAAAAATAAATAAATAAAAAGGAAGAGTAAGTGACCAACAGACCCTCCCTACGGGAAATGCCAAAGTACAAATTTCAGGAAGAAAGGGATACCAGCTGAAAGGTCTAAAATGCAGGACAGAGTGAAAGTGGTAAATATATGACCACGTTCTAGCTGATTTGTTAAGTGTATAAAACAGTAAAAAGAGGATTTGAGATCTTTTTAAATTAAGATAAATGAAAATAATATCATATAAATTGGGAGGTAACTGGCCACTAGAATTTCTGTTCTAACATCCTTATGATGATTGTGAGAAGAATCAAAACACTTATGAATTGTACACTTGCATTTTATAATTTCTAGCATAACTACTTTAAAAACCAGAAGTAGCATACATTTTCAAAATTAGGAAAATAATAGGAGAAAAATATAATTAATCCTAAGGAATACAACAAAGGACTAAAGAACAGAGAACAGGCATACATAATAACCATAAAAAATAGGCGAAATAAATCCAATTAGATTAGTAATCACAATGAACAAAAATCGACTACATATTCTGATTTAAAGAAAAGGACCATCAGACCAATTTTAAAACTTTTAAAGTTAATAATAAAATCTAGCTATATATTACAAGCAACTTGCAAAATATAAGAATGCTGAAAAACCAAAGGCAAAACAGTCGAGAAAGATATAGTCTGCAAACTGACAGAGTTGGTGTGATTTTAAGATGAGACAAAATCAATTTAAAGGTAAAAAAAGATTACTAGCGATAAAGAAGGTCATCCCAAAGTGATAAAAAGTTTCATCAAGAAGATATAACAATCTAAAACGTTTAGGCAGTTAATAACAGAGAATCAAAAACACTCTAGATACAATTGTCCAACTACAAAGCTAAACTCAGAAGTGCAGAGTGGGAGATGTCAACACAGCCTTGGATTAAAGTGGACAGAACAACCAGTACAGAGAGGAGATCTGCAGGACACAGTAAAGCTCTAGCTGACAGGCGAGCATAAACACTGTCCCCAACAGCTAGAATATGCGCATCAGCGCACCCAAAGTAATCATGCCAACTGCCCAACAGGAGGCCAGAAAACAGGCCTTGGCAAATTTCAATGGGCCTCCTACTGACTGCGGCTCTGACCCTAAAGGAAGGAAGCTGGAAACCACAAAGACCCTCATTTGTTTAGAATTTAAGAAACACATTCTAAACAATCCATTATCAAAGAGGAATTATTAGTAGGGATCAGGAAATATTTTGAACTGAACAATCACAAAACATTACACAATAAAAAGTGATGGGAAACAAATCAAATAGAAAATAAACAGCACTAAGTATTTGTGTTCTTTTTAAAAGGAGGAAATGAAATAAATCAAATTATGTTACATGTATACACAAATGTCACTATGAACACCTCTATTGTGTACAATTATTTACAAATATGTCACTATGAACACATGTGTAATGCATTAATAAAAGGGGGGCTAAAAAATTAATGAGTTAGGAATCCATCTAAATAAGCTATAAAAAGAACAATAAGTGTTAAAGGAAAATAATGCACAGCAAAAATTAATAAAATTTTAAAAATAAGCCTATACCTAAGAACAAAAACAAAAATATTCTTTAAAAAACCAACATAGTGAACAGACTCTGATGAGATTTCCCAAGAGAACACTTACAAATAAATAAGCAGTATTTGGAATGAGAAAAGAAAAACTAATTGCAGATGACACAAAGATTTTAAAAGAAAAACAATTTATAACAATCTGAAATTTTAAATAAGTACAAAGTCATAGGAAACTCATTCAAAAGTGATGAAAAAAATTTGAAAATATAAATAGCCAATATCTTTCAGGCTTCAATAGTCCTAAGCAAAATGTTAAACCTAACTCCAGCAACATGAAAATGAAACATTTTTATTTGGGTTTATTCCAGCAATGATTATCATGTGAAAATCAATCACTGTGAGTCACCACATTATAAGGGGAAAAGCATACAATTATCTTAATAGATGCAGAAATAATTGACAAATTTCAACATTTATTCATACTAAAAACAACAAATTTGGAATAGAGGGAAACTTCTTTTATATACTGAATGACATCTACAAAAAACCTACAGCAAACATAAAATGTTGAAAACATTTAAAAATCCAAACTAACCCACTGCAATTTAATCAATGAAATTCCAATTAGAATCCCAGCAGGCTCGGTGTATATGTCAGAATATGATTTGACAAGATGATTCTAAAATGTACATGGAACACCTGGAGGCAAAACAGCAGACATTCTTGGGGAAGAAGGTGGGAGGACCTGTCCTACTGGATATCAAGACTTATTGTATCAATACAATACTTACTGTATGGATATCAAGATATCAAGACCGGAGTAATGAATAGAGATGGCAATGGTATGGGATGTCAGGACAACTGGTCATCCATGTTTAAAAAAATTAAATATGATCTCATACAATATATAAAAATTGATTCTGGAAAATTAAAAACTAAGGAAAAGCTATAAAACTTTTTAGCTGACAATACAGGAGAATATCTTTTACATCTCAAGAGTAGGAAAGACTTTCTTTTTTTTTTAATATTTATTTTTTAGTTTTAGGTGGTCACATATCTTTATTTTACAATTATGTGGTGCCGAGGATCGAACCCAGTGTCCCTGCATGATAGGCGGGCACTCTACCAATGAGCCACAATCCCAGCCCCAAGAATAGGAAAGAATTTCTCGACAATTTTCTTTGAAAAGGTACAATCCAGAAACAAATATGCTGATAAATTTGAATGTTCCCTCTGATATGAGGATACTAACCCAAGGGAGGGTAGGGAGGGGCAGTATAGAAGTTCACTGGATTAGACAAAGAGGAATGAAGGGAAGGGATGAGGGATGGGAAGAAGAAAGCCGTGGAATGGAATGAACGGGACATTACTTTCCTCTGCTCACATATGAATACACGACCAGTGTAACTCCACATCCTACACACCCACGAGAATGGATCAAAACTGTAATGGGTGGCACCCCGTGTGTGAATAATATGTCAACATACACCCTTACTGTCATGTATATCTAAAAACAAATTAAACTTTTTTATTTTGTAAAATTAAGAACCTCTGTTCACCAAAACACCAAAGGGTAGGAGAGAGAGGAAGAAAAGGGCAGGGGACGATCACAAACTAGAAGATATATAAAAATACATGCAATCCACAAAGACTTTATACTCAGCATATATAAAAGACTCCCACAAATCAGAATGGGAAAGAAAATCAAAAGAGAAAAATGAGCAACAAAAAATTCACAGAAAGCGGATGCACAAGTGATAAGTAAGCTCATTAAGAGATGCTCCATCTCAAGGCTATGGCACCAATGAGCACGAAAGTCAGAGCCCAGTAATGTCGCACCCACCAACAACTGGGTAAAAATTTTAAAGAATGGTTGAGGGTCAAACTTTCATCCACTACTGGCTGAGTACAAATTCTTATAACCACTTCAAATAACAACCTGATATATCTGCTATTAGGTATACACCTTAAAGAAACTTTCACCTGTGCCCCAGGAAATATGTTTCTAGAAGAACTATGTAACAACAAAAGCCTGACAGCAGTATGAATGCTGCCCACTGAAGAATGGCTACATAAAATCATTATATCGTGATATTCAGAACAGCAATGCAGGCGAATGAAAGAGAACTACTCACATCAATCTGTGTATTGGGATCCCATTTATATAAAACCCCCAAACCAGCAAAGCCACATACTGCACTCATTAGAGAAAAACAAGAGAATGAGTAACAAAATAGTTAGGGTGGTGGCTTTCTTTGGGGATGGGGAGAAAAGGACTTAACGGGGTTTAGGGGGATGTGATACCATATTTCCTTATCTGGTATATGGGTGTTCATTTCATTTTTGTTCTTCAAGCTGACATTCCCACGTGCTTTTATAGATGGTTACATAGAATAATGAAGAAAAACGTGTGACTATGTTAACAGCCAACGCAAACGTTCGCGAGAAGAATGAAGTAGAGACGGGGCTCAAATGTTATCACCTGGGGGAAAGGGTGGCAAAGTGGGAGTGGGAGAGACACAGACAGACATGCTTGTTCACGCATGTCGGGTGCCTCTATGAAAGATTGTGACAGGGGGATTAAGACTGTGACAGGGGGACTAACCATAGACATGTACTACTGAGCCAAACAACTTAAACATCAAAATGCTTGTGTGCCACAAAGCGAGCTGGACAAAGCGCTGTGCTTGGCTAGCCTGTTCACTCCTCACGGGAAGGACTGACCCCATTTCATAGATAAGGAAACTGAGGCCAGGCACGCAGCGGTGACAGGGACGGGGCTGGAGGTTTGCAAGTCCAGGTGAACGTTAAGGTGAACAATAAAACCGTGACCTAGGTCCCTTTCTGCAAGTGTCTGACCTCAGGGAGCCTGAGAACAGCACTTTCTTCTGTGTGAAAACCTGAGGGGACCCGAGAGGGGCTCTGGAGGGTTCTGTCCCCACCACGTGAACACGCAAGGTCCTTGGCCACGGGGACGGCTGCGGCCGGCGGGGTGGGACACGACGGGGAAACGCACGTGCACCACGGCCCTCGGCCGCCCCCGGGGAGTTCTGGATTCGGAACACGCCCAGCCGCGGGGCTTTCAAGCCGGGGCTGCGCACTGCGGCCCGGCAGCAGCTCTGCACGCAGGAGCGGGGCCCGGGGCGGGGACGGGCCGGCCGGGTGCGCCACAGGTGGGGCCGGCGTGGACCGACCTGTCACCGGGGCCAGTCGGGCCTCCCCGCGCCGGCGGCCCCGCTCGGGCTGCTTCCTCAGCAGCACAGAAGCCCCCGCCCCTCCCGTCCCCAGCCCCGCGCTCCGTCACGGCACACCGGGGCCGACCCCGCCGCCGGACCCGCCCAGCCCCACCTTCCGTCCTCCCCTCTTCCTTCCCCGCGGGCCCCGAATTACCCGCCACAGCACCCAAGGCAGCCCAACTACGCCGGCGGCTCGGGCCGGAAGGCGGGCTCGGACACGCCCACAAGGCGGGGTTAACGCGAACGCCGCGCTCCCATTGGTGGACCCCGACAAACGTGCTCCGCCCGTTGGGTGACGCATTTCCGGTTCTCCCGCCCGCGCTGCTGGCCTGACTTCGCAGAGCGGTGGGTTGGGTCCGGAGTTACGCGGTTTCCCGCTCGGCTCCCGGTCCTTACAGGAATAGGCTTCCGCTTATCGCCCTGCGGCACCACAGAGGTATCCCCGACCGAGAGCCGGGAAAAGCAGGCTCGCTGCCTGTGCTTCCCCTCAAAGCCGCGATTCCGCAGCTGAACTGACCTCCGTTTCCTCATCTGGGGACCCACTGGCCTCGTCGCAAAGCCTGAGGGCCTTGTTGTCCTGCAGCCTGCGCTAGAATCCCAGCGCTGCCACTTGCTGGTTGCCAAGTCACGAGCCACTCTGAACCTCAGGGTCTTCTTCTGTTGAATGGAATAACAGTCCCCATTGATGATACCCCTGAGATTTAAGGTTTACTGCGTGGCCCGTGGTTAGCGCACACTTGGAAAGTGTTGTCAGCAAATGCTGGTTAAACGTCAGCTGGCATCTTACCTGGGGGCAGTGGCAATAAGTAAACAAGGTTGTGAAGGGAAGTAGAGGAGCTGCTTTGAATTTCCAAGGCATTCAGTTTACAAATGTATTCCAGACGCTAGTCTGAGAGCCGGGAGCGGGGACTCAGATGACTAACTATAGAACAGTAGTAAGTGCAGGATCTGTCTCACTGAGGATAGCTCAACAGTTGTTACTTGGCACTTACCACCCCGTGATGGGGACAACAACCCCCTCGCCTCTCTGGGCCCCGTTCCTCATCTGCTGATGGGGACAAGTGGATAAAAGCTGGAACTCTGAGCTGGATGGTCCAGATGGAATCCTGGTCTTTGAAGTCAAAATCTCTGAACTCCAGAGACAGCACTCAAGCCCCGGCCGGTTGGTTTGTTCATCTGTAAAGCAGGGATGACCACGGCGGCCTGTTGATTAGGTTGTTCTGAAGATTAACCACAAACCACTTAGGTGTCCGTCCGGAGCGTGGTGACCCCTGAATAAGTGTGAACTCCCTTTACTAAGAGAGCACTTTACCAGTTGCCTTCTGGGCCTAAGGAGGGACATGTGTGTTTTGTTTGCCAAGGATCAGTATTTAAAGTTGAGGTGTTTCACATAAAATCTGGAGAGATCTGACTGCTTTTAAAGAACAGGGAAATCTGGTAACAATGGGCCACCGTCCTCCCTTGGCCGCCTTGGTTCAGAGCGTGGGAGAAGTTGCCTGTGCTTTCTTGGTGTATAGAGAGAGGCTAGTTGCGATCAAGACTAGGGAAAGCTGGGAACAGTGATATTTCGGGATCCAAGGGCCAGAGAAAGGTAAAGAGAGAAGCAAGAGAATCAGTTCTGGTTTCAGAGACACCCAGGTAGGGTGTGGTCAGGATTGTCAATGCTCTGGAGAGTTCTAGAAAAAAAAATGTCACTGATCTAGAGTTTGATGATCAATAAAAGCAGCCTTAATCCCAAGGGTCCACAGCAGAACTCAGTCTGAATTCATCAGCCGACTGCGGTTGGGGTGTCAGCTGACTCCAGAAGGCAGAGCAGCTAGAAGATGTCTTTTTGAAGTGATCCCCCAGGGCACGGGAAGGCAGAAACAGCCAGAAGGGACAGTGCAGCCAGAGGTCTCCAAGAGGTGGCTCCAGCTCAATGGGAAGAGGTGGTGGGGAGGGATTGGAGTTCCTCATGCAGGTGGCTCCAGCAGAGTGACCGTCCTGCTTCCCGGTGACTCTTGTGGGCTCAGTGAGTATGCACAGGAGCTTTGACTTGCCAGGCCTGAGATCGTCCGCCTGCTCCTGGACAGCTCTTTTTTTGTTCGTTTGTTTGTAGCTGGGATTGAACCGTGGGGCACTTAACCACTGAGCCACATCCCCGGCCCTTTTTCATCTTTTATTTTGAGACAGGGTCTCACTGAGTTGCTCAGAGCCTCACTAAATTGCTGAAGCTGGCCTCAAACTTGCAATCCTCCTGGCTCAGCCTCCCGAGCTGCTGGTGGCAGTCATGCGCCACCACGCCCGGCTTCTGGACAACTCTTGATAGTTTAAATGTTCTTCTGAAAGCTGGCCCTAACATCAGAGCCATGTGCACATAAATCTGCTGTACGTTGGGGAAGTGGCCAAGGCTCCGGCTAGAGAGGAAGGTCAGGGTCATATAATACGCCAAGAGGGTTGTTCCTTCTCCTGGGACCATAGAATCTATCCTATCGGAGAAGAAATAATGAAATTGGATTTGTATTTTAGAGCAAGAACTTGGTGTATCTAGTTTCAAATATTCTTGGAACGTGCACAAAAATTGATTGCATGTTGGGCCACAGGAGAAGCTTTGGTAAATTCCAAAGAATCTGTCGACCACACTCATGAACCACAACACAGCCAAGTTAAAAATCAACAACAAGACGAGATCCAAAGAGAAACCCACACCACACAGAAAACACACCTTAAATTAGTAACTGCAGTTGCTTCTCAAGAAGGGGCCAGGAAGTCAGAATGATTTATTTTTCTATGCACATCTATAACTCGTGAAAAATAAGGCTAAAAACTGTCAGCATACATTTGAGTTTTCCTTCTTAAGCTAGGTAATAAGTACAGGGGTGTGCACAAGAGGGTTCAGTATATTAATTTTTCTACTTTGCAGAAAGTTGGAAGATCTCATCATCCATTTTAAAAAGAAAAAGAATACTCTGGAAACTGAGAAATACAGACAGATTAAAAAGAAAACCAAAATTATGGAAACTTCAAAATATTCAGAAATGAAGAACAATGAAAGTCTGACATAACACACCAAAATTGTAAGATTCAACTAAAACAATAATGAAAGGGGAATTTAGAGCCTTAAGTGTACTTATTACAGAAAAAAAAAATGTAAAGGGTCAGAAAAATAACAACTAAATAAACCCAAGGAAAGCAGAAGGAAGGATGTAAGAACAACTAAGCAAAAATAAGTTAAAAAAAACTGAAGTTGATCATAGAAACCAAAAGCTGGTATTCTATTAGAGACTAATAAGCCTATGAAAAACTTCTTATAAGATTGATCAAGAAAATAACAATATCATAGATTTCGAAGAGAACATTCCAGATAAAGTAAGAATTTTAGAAAATGTGAGCGAATACTCTGAGCAACTTTATGCTAACATATTTGACAAATTAGACTAAAGAGGTCATTTTTAAAAAATTATTTTTTAGTTGTAGTTGGACACAACACCTTTATTTCACTTGTTTATGTTTTTATGTGGTGCTGAGGATCGAACCCAGGGTCTCGCACGTGCAAGGCAAGCGCTCTACCGCTGAGCCACAACCCCAGCCCTAACGAGGTCATTTTTTGACCAAAAGACCAACCAAAACTTGAAGAAAAGCAGACTTAATAATCTTTGACGAAACTGAAATGATCTTCCAGAGTCTGCTCCAACTCCTAAAATGCCCCGGTCAGGTTTTACAACAGTGATCCACGAACACAGAGATTGCACCGTGCACACTGCCCTGGAGTGGTGAGGAGAAGCTTTCCAGTATGTTCTATGAGGCTAGTCTAGTCTTGATGCTGCAAAGATGGAGCAACAGCAAAGTTAAGGGAAATGGCAGGTCCACTGATATCACAAACTCAGGCAAAAATTGAGTCGACGAGTGTATCAAAAGAATCTCTTGCAGAAGAGGAAATTCCAATGGCTAATAATATATTTATATGAAAGGTTGTTAAACCTTATTGGATATGGAAAGTGACAAACCCCCAAATAGTGTGGCCTGGGGAGCTGTGTGGATGCGGGAAAAGGCGATACATGACCCTTCCCCATTACCTTCTTTGGCAGTGACAAGACACACCCCCCCGGGAGAAGATGTCCACCAAGCCTGGAATGAGTCACTGGGAAGAGGCCAAAGCATTGATTCTTCCCCAAACAAATCCTTTTCAGATGCTCACCACTGACCCCAGACCCCCATCTCGCCCAGTAGGAACAGATCTCAAATTCCTGAGAGCCCAAATTGACATGCTCATAAATAAAGTCACCCCCTCAGTGTAACCTGTATAAGCATAAACTCCCCCTTTGGCCGGTGGCTCATTTTCACGAGGAAAGTGGGTCAATCAGAGACGTGAGTCCATTTGCTAAATAAAAAAATTTGCGTCCAGCCTGGTCCTTTTAGTTGGAAATAAAACAAGGAAACAAAGATACCAATGTTTCCCCCACGAGAATGGCACGATGTCACCGTGGTGAGGTGGGACCAATGTTCTCGTATGCACCTACTGGGGTTGTAAGTATTTCTTAGAACCCCTCTGAATTGCAATCCAGGGTTATTGAAATTGAAAAGGCTCATCTAGCAATTTCATTTCTAGGAATTTAATGAGAGAAAAATCTTTCTCACGCACTCCAGATTCGCTGCGATGATATCTGCAATGGAGGGGGAAACGGGGCCTTCTACATCCCATTAATAAAAAAACGAAAAAGCCAAATGTGCATGCCCAACAGAATGAGTCGACTCACAGATATCTGCCTGAAGGAGTCTTGGAAGCACAGAGTGGAAAAGCAGAAAAATACAGAAATGATAAAGCAGTGTTACCGTTCATGCAAATTTGGTAAAATGCAAAATAGTAATTTTAGGTATTTCCAGTGGATATGTGCATACACGTGAAATTATATTCAAGGCTTGAAAATATGGTTATAGAATTCAAACTAAAAGGCTCTTAGGGGAATTGCTAGTCGGAATAGAGAATAAAATATCTTCTATCTTATCTATAATTTCTAATTTTAAATTAAAGTAATAAAACTATTCATATCTGTGTAACTTCTCCAAATTTGCCTTTAGGAAGGGGATGTAGGCAGATCGGCCATCATGTCAACAGTGATTGATGTTGTGGGTAGAAAATGGAGGTTCAGTTTTTTTCCCCCCATTTCTACTCTTCTGTCATTTGTTGTAAATTTCTAATAGGAAGGGGGCTGGGATTGTGGCTCAGCTTACAACCCTTGCACGGGGAGGACCCAGGTTCGATCCTCAGCACCACAAAAAAATAAAGGCATTGTGTTGTGTCCATCTACACCTAAAAAATAAATATTTTTTTAAAAATTCTAATAGGAAGAATGAAAACATGAAAGAAAAACAATTTTTATTTTTTAAGCGCCCAATAGTAAGAAGAAAAATGGGAAGGGAAAGACTGGAGAGTGGCTCTCGCTGCAGCCTGGGTCACCCTCCCCAGGACGGTCCTGGTCAGTATCTGTAGCTCACATGATTTTGGATTCAGCACATTTTAAATTTGATCCAGCAGAAGTGACGGATCCAAATTGATGGGAAGAAGGGGAAATTATCCCCTGGGTACACACTGCTGTCTTTTCCAAAAGTCAAAAAAAATTTATTTGAAGATCCTGATGGGCCTTTTAATTCACAGTTCTAAAGCGAGCAGCCCTCTGAAGCAGAGCAAGTTCAAAGAACTCCAAGGTCGTAGGTCAGACCAATGACGGACAGAAGATGAAAAGCAGATCCAGAGGCAGCTCCCGGGTTAGGACGGGGTGATTGGCTCATTTGAATCAGCCCTCCTGCCTGCCTGTTTCCCGGGCTGGGCTGCTAGACTCGGCCATTTGCTTCCAGAGGGTTCTGCCACGTTAGGTACCACACCAGGCTGCAGAAGCCCTTTCTACAGAAGGGCTCAAGCACAATGACTTCCTCTGGTTTAAACCTATCTTAACATCTCAGAAGGATGGTGACAGTGGCCCAAGGTCAACAGTTAGCACACTTCCTGAGTTGAGAGTCAGTGAAGGCTCAGCCCTGGGCTCAGAAGCAAGCACACTGCTAGAGGCAGCCTAGACGGGTCCACGGTTCTGCAGGGCTGTGCTCATCAACAGCCCGGATGCGCCCATGTTCTTGACCCCGTGATTTCGCTTCTGGGAATCCCAGCAATCAGAGATGCCCACGGAGTTTGGTGTATCAGGAAGGGCATCGCGGCTTAGCCACGTCAGGCACAAGTGGAGACGTCTCCCTGGGAGAATGTCCAGAAAGGAGAATGGTTGGTGTGAGTCAGATTCTTGTGGAACACCGTGTAGACGAAAAATTGTGTTTCAAAAAACCACTTGATGTCAGAAAAAAGCAACTTAAAGAGAGAAAGAAAAATAGAAGGGCATACATCAAAATATTATAGGCCAACTATCTGATTCAGAGTAACTTAGGTCAAAATGTTTTGTTACCTTTTTATATTGTCTAATTGTTCTCCAGAACATGTCTCATTTTATAATCATAAGATATGTTATTTTTAAAGTAATCGAGTCAGTGATCATATATATTTTAATTTCAAGAAATTGATACTATATATGTACATATACATATAAACACAGATAAATGGATGAGGGATAGATGAATAGATACAGATATATTTGGGATAATGTTACAGCCATATTTACCTAGTATCCTCTGAGTGTTAACATAAGTGAATTTTCCATATACCCTTATAAGCCCCAACATTTTAAAAAACTTTTTAATGGCCTGTGTTAATAAGTCTAAAATGTATACATCTATACACAATATCTCTTGGTGATGAGAACAAACATCTAGAATATTTTGCCTTTACAGGTTGTCCTAGTCAGCTTTCCGTGACTATAGCAAATACCTGAGATAATCAACTTATGAAGATAAAAGGTTTGTTTGGGTGGTCTTACTGGTTTTATGCCTCTGCTGGTGGAGGTAGGGGCTGCAGCCCATCTTGGTGATAGCCCATGGCCCCTTCACCTCTTTAGCTGGAAGTGAAAAAGAAAAAGAGGAAGAGTGCCACTATGGTCTTCAGGGTCATGACCCCAGTGACCTGAAGACCTCCAGGAGGCTCCACCTGTGAGAGTGTCCCCCGTCCCCTAATAGCAGCACCCTGAGGAACAAGTCTTTAATACTTGGGTCTTTGAGGGACATTCCAGATCCGAACAGTGGCACAGGGAATACCCCAAATTACCTGACTTTTTAATTCTGGGGCCAGCTTCTGATAATATTCCATCTCTTTCCTTCCGCCAGCTGGCAGTGGCCCTGGTCTCTCCTTACGATCGCCAACGTTTTTATTATTATTAAGTGGGGTCTCACTATGTGGCCCAGGCCGGCCCTGAACGCCTGGGCTCCAGTGAGATTCCTGCCTCCGGCCTCAGCCCCGGGAGTGGCACCACTAATCTGCCTGCTTTTCATGCTGTGTGGACGAAACAAACCAATGGCAGGTCTTTTTAGAAAAGTGGCCAAAAAAATAAAGCTCAATATCAGTCAAGGGCACACGTTTTTAGTTACAGAAAATTCGTTAAGTCTGCTTTTACTTCTCAGACCTCTGTTTCACCCACTTCCGTGTTCTTGCCTCTTATCTAAAAAAGATGAAGTTTCCAGAGAATCAATTTGCAGATAAGACACAAGGTATCAGTGATTTCCTAATCAACCTGAAGAAAGCGATTGAAGGTTGAATTAGGGCAAGCTGATCAAGACCCCGGATCAGGCCCTGGAAGAGCTCTTGGAATGCAGTGTCTATAATCACAAGAGTTTTCTGCTTTTAATTCAAGTATGGCCCATGGGCCAGCAGAATTGGTTTTACCTGTGACCTTGAGAGACTTCTAGCAAGGTGAATCTGAGGCTCTGCTCTGTCTTTTATTTTATTTCATTTTGGGGTACCGGGGATGCAACTCAGAGGCCACTCGGCCACTGAGCCCCATCCCCAGCCCTATTTTGTATCATATCTAGAGACAGGGTCTCACTGAGTTGTTTAGGGCCTCACTTTTGCTGAGGCTGGCTTTGAACTCACGATCCTCCCTCCTCAGCCTCCTGAGCCACTGGGATTATAGGCATGCACCACTGCTCCTGGCTCCCTGCTGGGTTTCAACAGGATCCGCAGGTGAAGGACACGCCTGTGAAGGCTGGGGAAGCACTGATCTGGAACACACCTACACCCAACCTTAGACGCGAGTCCTGTGCTCTTAAAGCTTCTCCTAGCCAAGCCAGGTCTCTCTCCGCTCTTCTCCCCTCACTGGGAGCAGGTTGTTAATCATTCCCTCTTCACATGTGTTTCTTTTTAAATGGACAAAAATGTAGTAATTTCCTCTTCTCCATGGTTTATCTTCATGGTTTCAGTGTCCTGGGTTTTGTTTCCTGATTTAATCAAGATTTTCAAAGTTTTCAAAAAAAAAAAACAACTTTTCCTTTTGCTTATAATAAGAAGATAGTCATCAGGATTAGGAGTTGGATCGGGTTGGAAGATGGAAGAGTAAAAACCCTCTATTTTGTGTCTGTGACAGATTTAAGAGCCCAGTGAATTTTGTTCTGATGTTTCAAAAGCATTTTGCTCTTTTGGCACTTAAAGTTTTTTGAAGTTATAATTATATGTGATCAAATATATATATATATATATATATATATATATATATATATATATATATATACATATATATGTATGAATGCTGCTATCATAATAATAGAGTTGTAATCTCTTACAAAATCTTTAAAATTATAAAATGATTAAAAATATTTATTATGGCCAGGCATGGTGGTGCACGCCTGTAATCCCCGAGGCTCAGGAGGCTGAGGCAGGAAGATCATGAGTTCAAAGCCAGCCTCAGCAAAAGCAAGGCACCAAGCATTTCAGTGAGACCCTGTCTCTAAATAAAATACAAAATAGGGCTGGGGATGGGGCTCAGTGGTCCAGTGACCCTGAGTTCATCTCCTGGTACCTGCCCCGACAAAAAAAAATATTATGGGAAATGAGGCTGTAGCTCAGTGGTAGAGTGCTGGCCTAGCACACATAAGGCACTGGGTTCGATTCTTAGCAGTACATGGAAATAAGTAAAATAAAGGTCCACTGACAAAATATGGTTAATTTATTATATATGCCATTTATCATAACACAAGTAGAAGTACAATCATATTTTTAAATCTCTTTTAATTAAAACTCACTTGAAAATGGATTAAGAAACCACAGTTGAAAAGGAAGTATCTAGTTGACTCATCAAATTTTTCATTTTCATTCACTTTTTGTCTTCTTCACAATAAATATTCACCAAGAGCCTTGTAAGTCTACAGCAGCTTGGTTAGATGCAAACAAGAACTATTTACAATACAAGGATTGAACAAAGGGCCTTGCCCATGCTAGACAGGTGCTCTACCACTGACCAATATCCCCCGCCCTGTGAGGATGGACTTTAATAGCCCCTGTGGTCAAGTTGTTTTCAGCTGATAAGGAAAAATTAAATAGATGCACATTAGTAAGTGTGATCAAGAAAGAAATTGTTAAGTGCTGGTAGAGTTTATTTGTTAAGCTGTTTTAGGTTCAAGAAACTGACTCCAAATAATTTAAGCCAAAAGAGTTTATTGGAAGGGTATTGGGTATCTATTAGTCAGGATAGACTAAGTAATGCTGCTCTAACAAAAATCCCCCAAATCATTTTATGTAAGTCATGGTACATAGCCCATGTGGGTCAGCTTACCTTCACTGTAACAAATACCTGAGATAATCAACTTATAAAGAGAAACATTTTATTTTGGCTCACATTTCTGGAAGCCCAACCCATGATTTCTGGACCCCATAACCTTTGGACTTATGGTGAGGCACAAGTGGCAGAAGCACATAGTGTAGCAAAACCACTGAAGTCCTGTCCAGACAGCAAAAGAGAGGAAGAGGAAGAGAGTGGGGTCCCCCTGTGCCTTCAAGGACATACCCCTAATGACCCCTAGTGATCTCCCACGAGGCTCACAGCTGACAGTCCCCCTCACCTCCGGAGAGCACCAAGGTGGAGACCAGGCCTTCGGAACTAGAGCAAGGAGGCTCTGACCCAGACCCGTGAGCAGTCTGCCACCTTGCAGCCATGCCACCGCAGACACGCAGCCCCACGTGACCGCAGGTTTTCACCGGGTTGGTTTGTTTTCAACAGCCTCAGCCTGAAAGCTAGATGTCATTTTCCACTCTGGTGTCATGGGTCAGAACTGGTCACGTGGCCCGACCTAACAGCCAGGGCCTGGGAAATGCAGAGGAACAAATGGGGTGCGTGGGGGGCACCCCTGTCTGTTCCAGACCGCTTCACGGGCTCACAGGGAAGGCCACAGGACAGAGGAGCCTGGGAGGCCCGCCAGCAGCAGCCCACGGAGGTCGGCTCAGGCCTGGCATCCGTCTTCAGTTCTCTGTCCCCTCTTCTTAGGATTTGCTCCAGAGAGAGGGAAAGAAAGCAGCTGATTGGCCCAGCCGGGCTTTAGGTCCCACCCAAGGGCCTAAAACGGACAACTTGATTGACAGTTCCACTAATATATATATATATATTTTTTTTTAAGAGAGAGTTCATCCAAACAAAATAGATGAGCTGTTAAAATAAGAAAGGGTGGGCTAGTGGATGGTGCCTGAAAACACCCAATATTCCCAAACGGGTCAAAATACCCAGCATTCAGAGTGGACAGAATCCAGACTGTTCCGCAGAAGAAGTGGCAGCCAAGATGAGTCCCTGAAGAACAGGATCTGTTTGGTGAGGAGGAGCGCTGACCCCGGCTGAGGGCAGTGTGCACCAAGCGTGGCTGCAGAGGAGTGGCCATCATGGGCGGGGAGGAGAAGGCTCTTGGACTGGACCAGGACGGGTGACCTGTGGTTGTTCTTTCACCCTGACTCACTCAGCGGCTCTGGCTCCTCTGGGTGTCGGGACACAAGTGGGTGGGACCCGTGGGCATGGCTCAGATGACCTCATGGATCTGGAGCCTC